>NW_019718280.1:2168022-2173099 GCF_002891405.2 Cryptotermes secundus
CGGTCGATGATACCTTGCTCTAGAAGCTCCCAAAGATCACCACTTACTCAGAAAATGAAAATACCGCGGTTCTTGTCCACAGTGATTCACAGAACTTAACAATCTAACCTGAATAAACAAATTGGTTTACTAACACCCAGGCAAATGAGCATTGCTGACGTCCTGGATGACTTCTAAGCCTCAAATTGACGTAGCAGACCTTTGTGGTGGTACTGCCGTCCACTTTTCCCTTTCTGCTTCTGCTTCTGCTTCAAAGGGTTACGTTGTTCAGTCGCAACTGGCAAGATTGTGTGTCATGTGAGATGGGGCGACACAGACATTACGGTCTTTAGGATGTGACGTCATATAGTCTGGGAGATACTGAACATCGTGTTGCCTTCACTTTCAGGGCTGAAGGAGACAGTAGATCGCTCCTACAAATTATACCCATATATCTCACTAAGGAGCTTCTTGACTGTAGACGCTGTAGTCCTAACATTGAACCAATGCGCTTGAGAGTCTAAAATCTGGCAAATAATTTGCGTACTTGGCATGAATCTCTGCCCTACCGGGACTTCTGTGTTGTGAATTAACATTGTGTTAGCCGGCACATTGTGAACATATGAACCTGGGGGCCGAATATCGCACATGTGAATGTGCCAACTCCACGGATCTGAGACTCCTGCCAGTTGTGCAGCTACTCAAGATTTTCCAACAATTACGGAAACTGAACTTGTCCCTATCCCAAGCCAAGTCAATCCAGTCCATACCACCCCATCCTATCTCCTTAAGAATGAATATTGTAGCGTGTAGAGCCGTAACTATGCAACATCCGCGAGATGGACGGATATAGCAGGGCCGTTTCTAATCAAAAAGTCGGTAAATATATTCCCGTTGCTAGGCAGCAGATTCTTAATAATGAAACGGACTACAACAATGGAAGGACTGTACTTTCTACGTGGTCCGTGCGGAGATGTTATAAGCAAGAGATACGGTTAGAGCTTAGTCAGTTATGTACAAGAGCCTGTGAAGAGAGGACTTGAGCTGGAAGCAGAGGAATAGGCATTGTTGGAGCCATTACCCGGAAACGTCTACTAACAGACTGAGAACACTAGACTCTGTGCTGCAGTGAACTGTAAATTGTAGGAATAGCGATAGTGTTATAATTATTTCTAGTTACGACCTGTAAATGGTCAATAAATCTATGCACCAGTCCCAACCCCATGCTAAGTCTGTTATTAATGTCAGTTCGGTCCCGTCTTCTTGCTGACATGTCCATCTTGAGAAATCAGCACCGGATATACAGTGAACTTAAGGCTCCAGCTATCTTGTCGTTCTGGCAGTCTTAGGACGTACGTGTATTTGAGTCCTGCAGGTGCCCTTAACTTACTGAGCCGATGCCTTTAGTACAGCTGCCTACAGCTGGTGTTACACGTTTCGCGTAGGATAACGCTATTCTTATGGTCTGCTGCCAGAGAAGATTCTTATTGGTATGAATGGGATTGTCTGCCTTAATACGTTGTACTTTGCGATATTTCTGATCCCCTCAAAGGAATCTGTTGTTTAAATACGAAAGAGTTAGGTCTAACAAAAGAAAAATTGAAGTAAAATAGATAATCAATTACCGGTTCAGTTTCCTTTTCTAGAAATTTGTAAACAGTTACTGCAGTAGACTCAAATTCTCATTGATCATAACTCTTAAATTAAATGTCCAGTCATTGATCTGCAAACGGGTCATAAGCCCGAACTTTCGTAGAAAGACTACAATTCAACAATTTAAACTTAAACTTAAAAGGACTCATTCGCGCAGAGCCACGTATGAGTATTAGGCGAAACACACAGACTTTTTTTTTTTTGCAAACTACGATGTACTTATATACCCATGTGTGTACATGAATTGAATTATTCGTGATAAATGCGTCTCGTATCTAATAAAAAGCAGTAAAAATTGCACTTTTCAGTATACATGTAAGCCATGTTAGGTGGGTCCCTGTCATCACGGCATGGCGCGTCCTCAGGTTGCGGATGGAGGAGACACCCTCCAGTTTTGGAGGGAAGCTTGCGAATATATTGAATAAGCACTCGCGGACAGCCGACAAGGGGTTGGACAATTTTCGAATGGATCTTAGATAAAGAATGGGATGATATGGATTGGATAGCTCTGACTCAGGATAGGGACCATTGGAGAGCTGGAAGTGTAGTTCCATATATCCAGAAACGACAACACTAGATTGTGGTAGGCTGAAATCTCCGGACATTTTACCCTCCATATCCACTGAATACGAAGCTGGGTTCGCCTCACCGCTCGTCTGGAAATTTTAGCGAAGAGAAAAATATTTCTGTCTCCGCCGGGAATCGAAACCCTCTAATCCAAATAACAATCGGTTATGTATTGAGTGAACTATGTTTACTGCATAAACCTTCTGATATATCATACATCGTTTTCACTGTCTTTTACATTGTTTTTGCCAACTTTAGCGGATAGAGAGTGTCGCGTGGCCAGCGCAACGGATCCCCACGGCCGTTAATCTCGGTTTTCTAGACCGGAGCCGCTATTTCCTGAAATAGTACCTCAACTATGGTACTAACTTCGCCGACAAGCGATGATCGCTCGGTGGGTATAATTCGCTTGCAGACTACAGGCCAAGGAGTTTGTTTTTGTTTGTTTATACATTGTTTTGCCGTTATCTGTGAACCGTTTTTCTGGAAAATATTCGCCTCGACGTCTCATAACTTTATGGACCTCCACAGCCCGTTACAGGGATAACTATACACTGTTTTTGAAAATCGTCAGCTTCCTAGTTGTTCTCTCCGCTTTGGCCGAGCGTGACATTTTAAAAAACTTGAACCTCATTCCGACTCAGAGAGAGCTCGTGAAAAATGCCTTCTACTGTTCACCTACATCTTACAAGACAAGCATTCAAATTTGAGCCGTAGATTAATTTAATTAAGGAGTAAAATAGGATGAAATGTAAATTAAGAAAAAGTGATTAATGTCTTTTGAGCTAGACTATTTTTATTGAAAATCGCACTTGTGTTCAGTGACTCATTTTTCGGTGAAAATATCTATCAGAGAGTGACAGAAGAGCGGTCTGTCTTGTGCGTCCTGGACAGCTTGTGTCCTCTTGTCATTAATGGTATTCTGGTTATCGTGTTAGAGAGTCACTCCTGAGTCTGCATGCTGCGCACGTTAAGTATGAACCTTCTTGAAACAGAGAATATTGGCTCTACAGACGATCTGATTGCTAGAATCGTTAATAACAAGACAGATAATTCGTAATGCCATACTGAAATTCGAAGCACTGAAATGTTTGAGGTCTGAAATATTATCTGTCTATGGCTCTACATCCCTTGTGGACTTTGCCGGCCTTTTCAGTTTCTTAATATTATGGACAGTCGGTAGGATTCTTTGGACGGGGGATCAGCCCATCGTAAGGCCGCTACCTACACACGGAACAACACAAACACAGAATAAACGTACACAGACATCCATGCCTCGAGTGTGATTCGAAACCACGATCCCAGCGATCGAGCTGGCCAAGACGATTCATGTCTTAGACTGTACGGCCACTGCGATTGGTTATGTCTGAAATATTACTTATCAGAATTCTTTCGTCGGATATGTAAAAGAAAGTTCAGTTTTCAGAAGGCGAGAATCCAAACACCCCCGTATGATTTGAGTAGAGACTCATAAACAATAGCTGGAAACTTCTCGTAATAGTGTCTGAAGTTTGCAAATCCTGCAAGCGAAAGAAACTTTAGTTTTGAGAATATCGGAGAATCGATTTGTGAAAAGTTCTTTGACAGTGTCAATCATTCAAAAGTGCAACTGGGGTCAAGAAGCTTCTGTGTCATGCTCTTGGCCTCTTTTTTATTTTCTGCATGTCTCTGTGAATGGTCCCGATTTTCTGACCAAAAAATTTCGAAGTTCTTCCTCTTCTTTGTTAAAAAAATATTCCACCTTTTTGGGACAATAGCTTATGTTATTTTTTTGCTTTTGTTAAGTTCGGAAATTATTTTTGCTTTGCATCGGTACTTATAAAAACTCTTCAAATACAAATTAAAAGTAAAAATGTCGGAGAGAATTGCCATGACCTCTAGCAGAAATACTTGTTTCGCCATCCAATTCCCGCCTACTCTCATTGCACCACACAACTGAAATGTGTCGACACTTCCGTTTGGCCTGCCCATGGAGCTTGCGGTAGCTTGGAATGTCATGCATTTTCTCTCCCCCTCAAGCTTGCGCGGTATACTTCATCGTGTTCCTTATGGTTGCGCTTGCAACATACGCACCAGAGAACAACCACCTGGCACGCGTTTGGGCGGTTGGAGGTGATAGGCGGTATGTTATCTGACCACTTCTTCAGCCGGTATGTGCAGTACCACTGGAGCACGAGACTAACAATTTTATTTCATCTTTAAATTGTTAGGCGGGCGAACAGAGTTAATATGGCTACCTCGCCACAGTTTTTTCTTTCATTTAGCAAGGAAACGATTCACTTGGTGTTATTACAATCCAGCGATTTGCTTATCCCACTGAGTCGCCGGAAGTTTTTGTTGCATGGGCCACAGTGTTCTACAGCCCTTCCCCGCACCACGTCACGGCTTGTCATAGCTCACCAGAATATTCCACCTGTGTTCCTGTTTCACTCTCAGGCGAATAACAACAAAAATTACATACATTTTGGACGTCATTTCAATGATAATTTAAGCCTCCCCTCGTCTTAAGTGACATTCAGTGTGGTATTTTTAAATAACACTTCCTGACCATTAAAGAATCTGTACACAATTTTAAAATGCGAGTTCATATTTCTCGTACATTCTTGTACACCATTTGCAGTTACGTCCTCTAATACTTTTTCTACATTTCTCTTTAAGCCGAAGTATACACGGGTTGGATAAATAATGAAAACACTAGAAACACTGTAAACATTTCTTAATTAATATGGTGCTGCAACAAAATTTGCCGTCAGCACAGCCGCAATCCTTCTTGGAGTGGACTCGTACAAGTTTTGAACAGTCTCTAAAGCCGGGTTTCCACGGGTCAAGTAATCGGTCATGTAGAGCGGTAAAGTTAATTAGAATATTTTTCTTGCAT
>NW_019718281.1:0-279 GCF_002891405.2 Cryptotermes secundus
AGACCATTGACCAACTTTCTGACGAAACGAACATCTCATGGAGCATGGTCCACCGAATTTTAACCAAAGGTTTGCACATGAGACGGGTGTCTGCAAAATTTGTTCCTCGCTTGCTCGGAGATGACCAAAGAGAAAACCGCGTGAATGTTTGCTGCGACGTGAAGAGTGAAGTGCAGAACGATCCAGAATTTCTTAAAAGAATTGTGACTGGCGATGAGTCTTGGTGCTACGGGTACGATCCAGAATCAAAGCAATCATCAAGCCAGTGGAAAACTCCAA
>NW_019718281.1:353-27556 GCF_002891405.2 Cryptotermes secundus
GATGAAGAGAAGTCTGAAAGGAAAGCGATTCCGTGATGTGGATGAAGTCAAAGAAAACACGCTAAAGGCTTTGAACAGTATCCAGCCTCAAGAATTCCAGCACTGTTTTGAGCAGTGGCAAAAGCGTTGGGACAAGTGCATTAATGCACATGGACAATACTTTGAAGGGGACTAATATACAGTTCAATAAAAATGCAAAAATAAAAAATAACAAAAATAAATTCCGGTTATTTTTGGGTCCCCCTTCATAGTTGTATTGTTTACTTACTGTTTAGCAGGTGCCTCATCTTACAATGTACAGTGGAACTTCGCTTAACGAGCATAATTCATTCCAGAATCTTACTCGTAATGCAAAACACTCGTTAAGCGAAACAATTTTTCCCATATAAATTAATGTAAAATACGATAATGCGTTCCATGACGAAAAAAATACTCAAAAAATTTTATGTATAACGTTTATTGAAAGAAAATTATATATACATTGTTAAGGAGCGTGAACCATCTTCATCTTTTCTTCTATGCGGAATGAACCAACCTGGAATGCGAATTCAATTTGCAGAAAACAAAAAAGAATCAAAGTAATTAGTTTATTATTTATGATACATATCTAATTCTTTTTTACTAGAAAGCTGTCTAGAGACATTTGTTCTTGCCATCGCTTCAAAATTTGGTGAAAATGTGACATAGCATTATCTTTAAATAAATCTGTAGCGCACATAGCCACTGCCTTATTAGGGTGATGCTTCTCAATGCACGATGCAACAGTTTCCCATGCTTTCAGCATTTCTCTTATTGTGCCAGAAGATTGTTGCTTTGCTGTTACCACCTCCTCCTCCTCCTTCTCCTCTGACAAACTCTCCTCCACAACTTCTTGCTGTGAAACACAATGCAGCTCCATAAGCTCTTCGGTGGTCAGTTCTTGGCTGTGCTCTTCCAGAAGCTCATCGATATCATTGTTATCCACCTCCAGCCCCACAATCTTGGCCAAAGACACAATTTCGTTGACTACAGGCTCCACAGGTACTATCTCCAACCCCTCAAGTCACATTCAACAACGTTCTCCGGCTAAAGCTTCTTCCAAGCAGAAGTGAGGGTTCTCTTGGTAACCCCTTCCCACGCCTTTTTGATCATCTTGAGGCAGGCAACAATGTGGAAGTGATATTTCCAAAACTCTCTGAGAGTGAGATTGGTCCCTTCAGTTACCTCATAACAACGCTCAAAGAGTGCATTAGTGTACAGTTTCTTAAAGTTAGAAATAACTTGCTGGTGCATATGCTGGAGTAACAGAGTGGTGTTGGGAGGCAGAAACTGGATCTTGATGAATTTAAAATTTTCAAGGTCATCTTGTAGGTCTGGAGGATGGGTAGGAGCATTGTCCATAACAAGCAAGACATGGAGTGTCAGATTCATCTCAAGCAAATATTTTTTCACAGAAGGACCAAACACTTCATTGATTCAATCAGTAAAAAGGTCACATGTCATCCAAGCCTTGTTGTTGGACCTCCACATCACATTTAGCCTGCTCTTCTGGACGTTACACTTCTTGAAGGCTCATGGAGTTTCTGAATGGTAAACAAGCAGTGGTTTAATTTTCAAATTGCCACTTGCATTGGCACAAAATAGCAGTGTGAGACGGTCTTTCATTGGCTTATGGCCGGGCAATGCATTATCCTCTGCTGTTATATAGGTTCGCTTCGCATCTTTTTCCAGAAGAGACCCGTCTCGTCACAATTAAAAACCTGTTGCGGCAGGTAACCCTCACAATCTACAAGCTTCTTGAAGTCACCGATGAAGTTCTCTGCTGCCTTTGTGTCAGAGCTTGCTGCTTCACCGTGCCTTACAACGCTGTGGATGCTGGTTCTTCTCTTAAACTTCTTGAACCACCCACGGCTTCCCTTAAATGCTTCTTCTTCGGCCGTTGATGATCCTGGCATCTTCTTAACGAGGTTGGCGAAAATCACTTTCGCCTTCTCACAAATGATATTCTCGTTAATACTGTTGCCTTGCAATTGCTTTTCGTTTATCCATATGAGAAGCAACCTCTCAACATCATCGAGAATACGTAGCCACTGCACAGATATTCTTGTCACTCCCTTTGAATCATCTGTCTCCTTAATCTTGTCCTTGTTCTTAAGGATAGTGCAAATCGTTGATGTAGACCAATTGTATGTGTGTGCTAGATCAGCCATGCTCACACCTCATTCTTGCTTTTCAATGATTTTACGTTTCATTTCTAGGGTTATTTTTATTCTCTTATGGCTGTCTTTTTGCAGCTTTTTCTTCAGGGACATTTTTGCAATGGTTATTAAACTTTGCACACAAAAAAAAAAAACAAATAATATGTCTGAACACAAGTTTGGAAAAATGTGTGAACACAAGTGACATTAAGATGCTAGCGGAAGAAGTGCTAAACAAAGACTGATGTATTACAGCATTCCGTATATAATGCCTCCTATTTTTTTAAAGAAAACTACAACAGATACAGAAAGCATAATAATGCAGTTAAATAGAGCAAGTTTTCAGCTACTTACAGTTATTTTTCCACATAATCACCACCATTCGTTATGCACTTCTGCCAGCAATGATCAAGACCCTGTATGCTGCGCCTGTAAAAGTCTACACCAGCAGAGGCTAGCCACTTTCTTACAGCTGCAATGACGGTATCATCTGGAAAATGTTGCCTATGTAGTCCATCTATCATAGGCCCATAGAGATGGAAGTCTGAAGGTGCTAAACCGGGGCTATAAGGTGGATGTGGTAGGACAGTCCAGCCAAACTTTGCAATGTGTGCGGTGGTCGCCAAACTTGTATGGGGTCTAGCGTTATCGTGTTGCAAGCAAAAGGTTGTCTGCTTCTTTGGCCTGACTCGGGAAATGCGGGCTTAGTCAGCGTCGTTTTGTAGCGTTCAGAATTGACAGTCCCTGGTCGTTATCTGCTGATCTGTATGGATGAGGCGCTGTTCATTGTGAGGAGTTGCAGCTGAACAGGGACGCCCAGGGTGTGGTTTGTCGTGCACTTCACTTTCGCCACTGTTGAAACGCACTACCCACTGCCTCACTGTGCTGACTTCCACTGTATTGTCTCCGTACACCTTTAGCAAGTGTCGATGGATGTCAGTGGGTACAATTTGTTCGGCAGTGAGAAATTCAATTAACACATCTGTGTTTCATACGCACTTCTATGTCAGACACCATTTTGGTAGACTGCTCTGCTGTCACTATCTGTCACATGACAACCAAACTAACAGCAGAGTGGCAGGAAGGTTCAACCTTTACTACAACACCAACAACATCCATCTCAGACGTTACATATTAACACAAAAAAACAGGAGGTATTATTTACGGAACGCCCCTAGTAGCAAGCGCACAATCTGGGACTTCCCCTCTCGTCACTCCTTATGTGAAACATCGCTCATTAAGCGAGCCATTTTTTTACAATTTGTTTTGCTCATTATGTGAATTACTCATTATGAGAGGTGCTCGTTAAACAAGGTTTCACTGTATTTCTCCGTTCTGTATGGAATATAGTCCCTAATACAAATTCATTGTAACTCTTTTTTAATAAGTTTGTACTTCATTGTACTTTTATACCATTTATTATCAAGTGTCCAGCTTTACCATCGCAATTGCAGTTCAGTGGTGTGTGAATATGGTAGTCATGTGTTTGCTTGATGATGGCTTTAATAGCTGAAACATGTAGCCAAGCTAATTTTAGCCTTGACCTTTATATTGTTATGTTGTGACTGACTGTAATAAATAAACTGTATTATATATATCTGTGCGTGTGCGCGTGCGCGCACATGTGTTTGTGTGTCTGTGTATAATAACATTCTGAGGATCCCTCATTTAATGTTCTTTGATTTACGGTTTTCCCCCATTCAGTGTTCATCCCAAACCCCAAAAACCAAGAATCTAAATGTTAAATTACTTCAATTTCATGTTTTTCTCAGTTTAGCATTCAAATCCACTGCTCCTAAAAGAAATCCTAAATTGAAGTTTCACTGTATATCAAAACAATGTTATATAAAACTTGTTTCATTATTAATGATGTTACAGCAAGAAATGCAATCAGAATGATATAAGTTGGAGACTAGATTTATATATATCCTACTAGAAAACAACCTGTAAGTGGGGGGGGGACTCATACCTAAACACTTCTGAATTGGCTGGAATTCACCAAGATTTTATCAAAGGGGCAAAGTGTTGCAGACATAGACAATGAAAACCCCATTTTAAGTTGTTTTGGCAAGCAAAATATCTGAATACACAAAGAGCCAAAAAGTGGGATCAATAAAACTGAACATTAAATGAGGGAAAACCTTAAACTGAAGAATAGTTAAGTGGGAGTCCCACTGCATCCAGTGAGATTCTTTTATACAGCAGATCTGAAAGTAACAGGCTGAACTTTATTAAATGTGCACATACTTACTATAAAGATGTTGCTTCTTTATTAAGCATGTGTGAGTCTTGAATCTCCAAGCAAGAATACGAGTATGGACAAAAATATCTCATTCTCAATTCATCCATTGATTTTCATTCTAGAACTTCAAAATCTTTCAGACAACTCTTTTACTTTGCACAGCAACACACAAACTACCAACTCCATCAGAAATATAAAAGTTGGCAACACCAGTATGAGCTGCCTTTCAACAAAATTTGTCTCCCTCCTTCTTTCTGTCAACACTGCATATCTCTTTATTTCTGCACATGTCACTGGTGTCTGATTCCAGAATGGACAAGTAGTACCCTTTATTGTATTGTGAGAAAGTGGACAATGTTATTACAGTGAGAAGAATTGTCAAGTAAAGAAAATTCTCATTCTCTGTGAATTTTCCAAACTCTCATCTCAAACTGAAAAGGCTGTTCTCACATATGTCCAATATTATTCATAAACATACATGTTTTTATGTAGCATCACCTTCAGATATACATTTTCATATTATACTAAAAATCATATATTAGGAATTATATTTATAGCCAATGACTGTTTAGTTCACTTGTGCATGCAGTAGCACTACTGCTGGTTAACATTAGTACATTGTACATTAGTAATTCTTTTGAAACCTATAAGCTTAATGCAAACATTATATAAGACATAATATGTACTTTATGGATACTTGTAGCTTCCATGAGGTGAATATTTAGTGAGATTTGTCCTAAAATGTACTTAGGTTCTGAAATAACCTAGGCTTGAACTGAATTAAAGTTAATGAAACTTACACATGACAATACTTGGATAATTTAAGTGAGTTTCACTGAAATCTATCAGTGTTCTGAAGAGATAGTTAGAAGTTCATTTAGGCTGCCCTAAAATTAAAAAAGCTTGACAATACTAAATATAAGTCTATGCTGCACAGAATTGGATCTGATTGTTTGAGCACTGATACTTTTGGATAGACAAACAGATGAACATAAATAATTAATATAATGAAACGTTTTGAAATTTTTTTAAAAATTCCTATGAAAAGGTTAATTTTAGCGATGGGGTTATATTTACCATTCTTTTTTATTAAAAACATTCTGTTAAATAGAGGTAAAAGAGAAAGATTTTCTTCTTTTTACAGACATTTGTATGAGATAGCTATTCGATTGTACATCTAAAACGCATTTAACATTTAAATTAAGTATTTGTTCTGTTTGGCAAATTTTGTAGTAAAAAACAACTTTAGATTAATTTATGTGATATTCTTTAATAAAAAAATTTAATTGCATCTGCTTATGTGTATAGAAGGACGGAGGGCAAAACAAATGGGTCACACAAATCTAACACATAATTATAAATATTTATAAACATACTTGAAAATGTTTTGTAGACTACATACCTCTATGTCTCTATCTATATACATGCACCCAGAAAGAAAATATGAAATCTCACAGCAAACATCTATACAATCTTTCATGAAAGGTTTATCATTATAAATCTCACAATTACCTGCAAAGAAGAGATGTTGAGAGCTGCTTGGAAACATGGCACTTGACGGGGAGCAAAGAATGAATCTACTCTCATACAGGCAGCCAAGGCACGTGGAGAAACCAAAACATTCCCAGACTCAAGAAGTTCATCCTCTTCCTCTGACTGCAGAAACAGTTGCACTCGCCATGTACAGGAAACAATCTGACAGCAGAATGGCTAATAAATGGGAACAGTCTGCATTGAGTATGGTATGCTTCATTCATTAAATTCTGTGACCCACAATTTCAGAGCTAGAAACCAAAGGAATATGACACAAGCAATGTCCCACACAGATGCAATACCACATTTATAGCTCAAGCACTCCTACAAGGATTGCAGTACACTCAACTCTCAATTATCCGGGATAATGGTGGGGATGGAAATCATGATTAATCGAAAACCCAGTTAAGACAAATTTTACTAAAAGTAGTACTGTAATACTGTACCTTCATAATACTATAGGCCTACCTGTATTTAAATTTATTCAACATCATTTTTATGTCATCTCATGGCCTATTTAATACTTTTTTTTACATTATACTGAAGTATGAATTAGTTATTTCAATCACAGTGTTCAACAACATCCAACACTTTTTACGAATATTCACACTTAACACTTAAAAAAATTTAATATTGTCGTTTGCTTTTCCACGGCATTTTCCTTTTTACAGATATCCATACGAAGCCTACGTAATATTAGCTTGTTCACTCTCAAGATTGTCTAGTAAGGATTCCAAATGATTAAGAGCAGCACCATGTGATATTTTCTTACTTAACACAACACCCTTCCTTTTACACCCTGACATTTTGCTAACGCACTTGAAGATCGATACAAAGAGACTAACTGGGACGGTGTATCTGTCCCTGAAAGTTTCCACAAATCCTTGCATTCTTTCACCCCTACCCTAGAACATTGTGTTAGCATAATGGGACCAAAAAATGCAGAGCTCGGTCCACACTAGTGTGAAAACAGTGTTACAACTCACCATGTGAAATAAAAGTGAATGAATATTAAACAATATATAAGCCTCAAAAAAGCGTCGGTTAAGCCGCAAACCAGTTTATCCGCCCCCAGATAATTGAGAGTTGAGTGTATTAAGAAGTGGAATCTGTAGGCAATTAAGTGGACACATTACAAAGGGCGGCATTGCTGGACCTAATTAAATTGCTTAGTTCCACTTGTGATAGTGGATAAACTGTTTAACCAGTCCATGCACCTCTTTCTACTGTTCTTGTGGTTACAAAAGCATTAGGGCATCACCAGGACACAGTGAATGGTATTGTTGCTATGACTTTACCGGGAACCCAGTCATATTGTTAAAAAAAGCTATCTGTATAAAATCCAGGAGTTGGTTTAGAACATCAGAGGATACAGAAGCAAAAGAGAGCACCTGTCATTACAGTTCCATTTTCTGTAGTTGTGGTCTATGAACTCTCACCATATTAGCACTGCTGTCTTTGGAATGAAAGGACAGCGCTTTACTGGATTCAATTTTCGCATTATTTCAACAGTTTTAGGTACCACAAAATACATGTAAATTCACTTAATGTCCTGGATTTTGTGAGTGGTCCACTTTTCCTTTCATGTGGACTACTCTGACAAAAATGGTAACCAACTTGCATGCAAGATTTTAATTTTCAATGTTTCTTTTGAAGTTAGTTGTTATTATTACTTAGTCTGTTAGCTAAAACTGCTACATGTATTTCTTTTATTTAAAATGTCATCTGATAAGCACGATGGTGACCGCCTCTGTGGTCTAGTGGTCGGCGTTCCTGATTCGATTCCCGGCGCTACCAGATTTTTTCGGAGAAGTAGTGGGTCTGGAACGGGGTCAACTCAGCCTCGTGATAATAACTGAGGAGCTATTTCAAGGAAATAGTGTCTCAGGTTTAGACAACCGAAATTAACGGTCGTGGGGATTTGTTGCACTGACGTGACACCCTCTATCTGCAAAAGTTGGCACTAAACTTCACTGAGAAGCGGCGGTTGCTCGGTCTGTATAATTCGCTTGCAGACTAAAATCAGAGTTTGTTTTTGTTGTAAGCATGATGGTAACACAAAAGAAAGAAAAGACATTTCCTTAGGAGAGAAACTCAAAATATTGTGCAAAAAATTATGGAATGACTGATGATTTTAAATAGCACTGTATCATACATATTTAGTTTCTGGAAAATACATCTATAAAAATTACTGCACACTGCTTAGTAATTTACCTACTTGATTTGCTAAGAATTTCAATTGAGGGTTAAGGCAAACGTAAGTGCTGTGCTTCCGAGTTTTCCAGTTCCTGCAAATTATAACTTCCCACAGTTTATACCACTGTTCATCAATCCTCAGAGAAGTGAAGAAACGAGGTTCCACTGTATCAGCACAAAATTTTACATAATAAAGAAGTTCTGCATGTCAAATTTATTAAAAAAAGTCATGTTCAAAATTTTGTTAGCCATGTAGCAAAATTTATTACATGGCCCACAGAAGTTCAACATAAGAGCACGGTTTCTGTTCATTAAATACGACTAACTACTGTACAAACCGCTATACATGCAGGTGGTCTGGGAACAGCAAACATTTCTTGACAATGAAATTTTCATTACAGTTTCACTGCTGCAAAAGCATTACACTGCATGATAGAAATACAGAGAAACATATATACATACACAATGTGTCCAGGTTCTGTTAGGACTGTGTTCATTAAAAATACAAGACGTGAATTATTTTCAAAATTTCACTCTTTTTATTCAAAACAGTCTCCTTCTGAATCAATACATAGCTGAAATTGATTGAAAAGTTTTTGAAAACAGTCACTAAACTCCTTTTGTGGAATAAAATTTAAAACTGCAGTACATTCCCTTTGGATGTCCTGGATGGTGTCGTGACGGTCTCCTTTCATCGCCAACTTAACTTTTGGGAACAACCAGAAATCTGCTGGAGCCAAATCTGACGAATACAGAGGATGATCAAGGACTGTGATCCCTTTTCTGGTCAAAAAGTTGTGCACGATTTTCGATTTGTAGGGTGGGGCACTGTGGTGGAGGAGCGACCAGGAACCTTGCTCTCGATATTCAGGTCAAATTCAAAGAATTCTCACCCACAAACGATTGAGGACTCCGAAATAATAATACGAATTCACTCTTTGACCTTCTGGCAGAAATTCCTTGTGAATGATTCCTTTGGAATCGAAGAAAACAGTTAGCAGTGTCTTTACTTGACTCTTTTGCATGCACACTTTCTTTGGTTTTGGCTTCTTTGGGCTCAACTACGCTGCATTCTGCTGCTGTGTGAGAGGCTCATATTGAAAACACCATGTCTCGTCACCAGTAACAATAAATTTTGTAAATTTTGTATTACTTTGGGCTGACCATAACATGTCTTTGTAGTGTTCCACTCTGACATGTTTTTCATCACCTGACAGCACGTGCGGTATAAACCACACACAGACCTTCCGTCTGCCCAAATCCTTGATCAAAATTTGATGCGCAGTACTTTTTGGTATTCCCAAAAGCTCCTCGATGAGTCTTGCAAAAACATATCTGTTTGATGCAAGGATTTCGGTCACTTTTTTTATATTTTTCTTCAGTGCAGCTTGTTCTTGGCTTTGATGCATGTGGTGTCTTCCATGTCCTCTTTGCCATCACGAAATACAGCATACCATCAAAAAATGTTTGAGCGACTCAAACAATCACTACTATACACACTTTTCATCATTTTGTATGCTTCTCCAGCAGTTTTGCCTAACTTCAAACAAAATTTGATGTTGGCTCTCTGTTCAACCGCCATTTTCCGACGAGCGTCAGAACAGTACTGTTACATTCAAGGTCAGAACACATGATGCAGTGATGCTTGCGCTATGAAATTATAGACAGCCATAGCTTAAACTTCAAGAATCTTAATGCCACAACTCACCAAAGAATGGCATTGCAGGGCAGAATTTAAAAAAACGAGTCCTAATGGATCCTGGACACACTGTGTATTGACTGTTTAGTAGGATGTACTGGATTTCTTATTGCAGAACTCTGTATCAATTACAAGAACATAATGTGATCTCACAGTAAGACATCACAGTCTCAGTCAGAGAGTTCTAGGTTTGATCCTAGACCAGATTTAGGTGATGATGTCTCTGTAAACAGATAGATGTGTTCACCTCTGCCAGATCACCACCGGGTATTTCTTTGGAGACCACATTAATGAGGTTTTCTCTGCTGGCTGTCTTGCCACCAGTCAGGAGCTGCAAGGGTGCTCCAACCAAATTATTTCATCTTGTCAAACTGGAGGGACATTTGCTAGCATTCTCTGTGAACATACCTGATGTGGGGGAGTTGGCAGCTCCAGGTGACACACTTCTGACTCTGACAATTCAAACTGTGCATATGGCAAGTAGTGAGTATGGCAATCACTCCAGTATTGCAGTGAGCACAGTACCTGGCCTTTGGACTCCTGATCTGGACTGTCTGTAGCTATCTGTAACACACACACACTGGAAACTGAGAGAAGAGAGTGGACCTTTAAGACTTGACACATATATAGGCTCAGTGTGATGAAAGATCTAAGTAGGCCAAATGTGAATTGTTAACATTCAAGATTTTCAAATCTACATATAAGATCAAAGCAATGACTCAAACTACTCAGGTATATTCTAGTCAAGTGTGTGAAGAACAATCAACTACAATTATCATAATTCCAGCTACATTTCAATAATGCAAGAAAGAACTAAATATGTAATGATATTCATCAGTAGTTTTCTTTCATGTTCATATTCCTTTACATTTACGTGATGTTTTGGACCTGTGCTATATTGATAAATTTAAAACTACAAGTACTTCTAATACCACAAAAACTGGGGCTTCAAATGTTGAATATCTGACTACAGAGGAGTCAAATATAAAATTGTACATGCATATACTAGTATTTTACAGGTTTGAATAAACAAGTATAGATGTCCAAAAATTTTAAATAGCATATACAGCTTCCACAGCTAGCATCCAAATGATGCAGTTTGTTTAATATTGTGACATGTCGACCCCTACCTCCCCAGCGGTATGTGGCGGTAACGTAACGCTCGCGTTACTACGGTAATAGGTGAGTTCCCGCCCCGCCACTCCCCTCCGCGGTGACGTCACCGAGTATCGCGGTCGCTAGGCAACGCGAGTCAACAGCTGTGATGTTACGGTACTAACAGCGGTTACTTCCGCTAGCGTTACATAGCAACACAGCGCCAGGCAACAAGGGTGCCTATTACGTGGCCGTATTGTCCGATCGAGGCTACATAGGGAGCAGCGAAGGCTATTCACAGTTAGTTGTACTGAGTCAGTCAGTGAGTCCTGGAGCTACCGCCGAGTTAGCCAGCAACTAGTCAGTTATATTGTGGCATTTGGAGTGTACTAAGTGTGATACTGCAGATAGCAGTAATCGTAAATCTGTAATTTGGGTGATTGTGAGAGCGGATGTGAAATAAAATTCGCTGTACAAAATACGGCGTGAAGTTATTTGTCGCGATATACGCAAGATACGTGACAATATTTATGAGACTTACAGAAGTGATTGGCCACGCCATAGCTCAAGTGGTTAGTCACTGGCTTCCCACCGCGGAGGTCCGGGTTCGATCCCGGGGTCTGGTCAAGTGGGATTAGTGGTGGACAAAGTGGCACTGGGGCGGGTTTTCTCGAAGTACTTCGGTTTCCCCTGCCAATTTTCATTCCATCAAATTCTCCATCATCATAATCACCCGGGGCAGGTATAATAGGCCAATCAGTGGCCGCCATACCGAGTGGACCCAGCTGGACTCCACCCCCCACTAAGTGAAAAAAAATTATAGAAGTGATATAAAAACTGGTCAAGAAATTTCCCAACTTTTAGAGAACCTGATTACTCATTTCTGTGCTCGTAGAAGCCAGCCAGGCTCTATCCGGGTGTGGGGAAACAGAAGTATCTGCTCTTGCCTGCTAAATTAATAAAATATAAGGAAAATGCTAAGTTGACATTAGACATAGGGTTCACAAGGATTATATCCTCCAACCTGTAAGTCTGACTGGGTGTGGGGGTTGGAATTAGACACAAGAAACTTAATACAAAGTCCATATATATATTCAGGAGGGTCCAAAAAAATGTACCATAACTGGTCAGGTGTATCTCGATATGCTTCAGACATCGATTTTCCCTGCCATTCGAGAGCTGTTTGGAGATGAGAGATTTTACCTACAACAAGATGGTTCTCCACCTCACTACCATTAAGATGTCAGGGCGTACTTGGATGACACTCTACCTGGACGATGGATAGGTCAAAGAGGTGCTATTGAGTACCCACAACGGTCTTCAGACCTAACACCTCTAGACTTCTACCTATGGGGAACCTTAAAGAATGAAGTTTATTGACAAAAGCCAGCTACACTGAATGCACTATGAGAAACCATTAAGCGTCGTGTGCAGCCGTCACACTGGACACACTGACAGCCGTAGTTCGCTCAGCAGTTCGGCGGCATCGACACTGTTTAGCCGCTGATGGTGGTCACTTCGAAAAGATACAATGACTCTCTCTCTCTCTCTCCACGCAATAACTGTAACTACATGTCACTCTGTTCCAAAGATATTGACTATCAAAGAGTGAGTACATTTTTTGGACCCCTCTGTATATACACATATAAAGCTGTCTCTGGAACAGGCAGTGAAGGCCCATAGGGGTGTGAGAGATTGAGGCTCACACATCTTCTAGACAATTGATCCCGCGATCTTCTGGCTTGTAGCACAGTGCCTTACCCAACTACTCTACCATGTGCATATATAAAAATGTTTGAATTCATATCCCTCTATTTTCCATGTTTTATTTCAATTGATACTTTTCTACTCATACTTCTTGTTCACGTAAGTAAAAATCTTTCAAAGTTAAACCATAATATACGAGTATCTTTGTTTATGCATGGTCTTTAAACCATAATATACGAGTATCTTTGCTTATGCATGGTCTCGTGTTACTTCTTCCATATAAGTGCTGTTGGTGATGGTAACACATATCACACTGCAAGACAAAATAGTGGCTGAAAGATCTATACATTTGTACCTTGAATGGCACAGGGAAGATATCAACATGTGTGAGAGCCCTGGGTTGAGGATATCTCCATGCCATAGTGGGTGGAGCCTGCCAGAAGACCACTTGATATGGGAGTGGCAGATCCTCTTGTGATGACCCACTGCCTGCATCTACAAACTGGAATGCTCCAGCTCGAAGATCATCTCGGTAATGCTGATCTTGATCTGGAGGATGGGGTACAGCCTCCACCAACTCTGGCACACTCTTTGATTGAAATGCATTGAGGAAAGGCTCATACTCTGACGAAATCAAGTGTAAACAATGAAGATGTTCTGGTCCAACATCCAACAAAATGCATTCCGAATCAACTGTCAGTTGAACCTATTACAAGAAATCAAAGAAAACAGTCCAATATTAGGCATATATTCATATTTTCATTATGTTGGAAGGCTTAAGATGACAGTCATATGGTTAGGTAAGGTATCTGTCAACAGAAGAAGAAATGGTTTTACAATGAAAGCAATATCTCAAAGATTGAATTTTATTGTTTACTGCTACACATTTCAGTCCTCATGGGACCTGTCAATGAGTTAACTCTAAGAAAATGAAAGAGTAAAAGTTCTCCATGTGCTTAACTAATTAAGCACTATGCTATGAAGAAGTATGGGGAAGTGAACGTATAGATCCACATTTTCTTGAACTCGGCAATAGCTGGAGTTGAGTGGCCAGCTTCATGCCCCAAAGTGTAACAGTTAAGAAGGTCTCAAATGATTAAAAAGGAAGGGCAGAAGATTTAAGAAAGTATTACTATATATCCATTACCTGCGTACTTATAGAATAATAGTGGTCTAATGCAGAAATGCCTCTAAATAAGTTAACTACAAGGCATTGTAATAGTTAAGAAGTTATATTCATGAGCCTGACTCATGGGCACAATGAATGGTCAAACAGCTCCCCACAGTTTTACCCTTTTGTTTATTTAAATAGTATTCAAAGGCAATGATGCATGTTATTTAAAATTAACCTCAAGATTTAGACTGGCAATGAAACAGGCATAGTAATTTCTTTCTTATACATGGTATAATTCTGAAAAAGAAAATTAAAATAAAGGTTATTCAGGATTTGAGAACTGGACATGTGACGACATGAATTATGAAAATGGGTCATCATGGAAAATAACAATGTCTACTTGATTTATTTACAAAAATGACACAGAACAGTGTCTCATTTGTCGCATTCAAATGACTGCAATGTAACAATGTAGATCATGGCAAATGACTGAGAAAGGCTCTTGTAAAACAGTACCGAATTTGATGCCTTCCTGGTCTATTTTCATGCTTGGATTTTACTCTATCAGCACCCCTCTTCAGCCTTCAATGACAAAACTGTTCAATGCTGTATTCATATGAACAAAATATATAAAATAACAGACTTACATATGCCCTCTTCATTACATTAAAAAAAAAAGTGAATGCATGAATCATGAAAAATATGAGTTACATACATACAATGATGAACTGAACTCCACAGCCTAAAAGTTACAGTTCAGTCTGGTATGCATATAAACTTGATAATTATTCTGTTTCTGAAGAAATTAATTTGAAAGAGGATAAGAATTTTGTTGGCTTATGAAAACAATAATGATGTTCATTCGTCAATACATATGTCTATCCAAAACCCAAACTTCTACGACAACTACAACGAACCAAGAAACTACAGAAAAAAGTCCTGCAGCATGACTCCAAGGGATCATGTGGTGCCAACCACTTTCATGGTTATAATACACTTTTCAAACATGATTCTATTTGCAGCTAACCTGCAAGGGTGAGTCATTTGGTAGCCATGGTTCCCAAGACATGCAAACATCCACAGTGTAACTCCAGGGATTGAGGAGAGATCGTGATAGACCCTCCAAGGCTGTGGTAAGCATAAGGCAGTTGACAGCAACATTGCCCACCACACGGTCCACCTGACCACGAACAATTCGAGACAAAGTACCAGTCACTCCAGCAACACTCACAGCCATCACAGCCTCATGTCTCATTCCAGACAATTGAAACACCAGCTGCTGGCTGGAGATACTTACAGATTCTACTCCACCTGGAATCAAATAATACCACAAACTTACATAAAACTATTCCTGCTTTCTTACATCTCATACAGAAAACCTTGTTCGTAATAAGTTTAATCTTATCATAATTATAACATTTTCAGCATATACTTTACACATGAAATTCTGGTAACTCAGTTTCTAAACTGACTTTTGGATGGATGTCAAGAGTACGATTCCTGAGACATATAAAGATTCTCCCCTTCACCATCATCTCTAGGCTAACCCTGCTGTACATTCAGTCTCCCATCCAACAACAGTACTGAGGACTTCTTCCTTGAGGGTTTAACATATGGAATATGAAGCCAACAATTTGACTCCATCTTTTACCAATATCAAAAGTACTGTCACGATGTTTGGGGTCACTATAGATGGGGTTTGGATTGGTGAATGAATTTATTGACCACTATACATATGACTGAGAATCACAAGCAATTAGAGTGTTAGTAGATTCTAAAGGGTTCTGACGATGGTGTATAACATACAGAATTACTGGGTTTTTGGATATTTTCCACCATCTGGTATTCTAGAAAATAGGAAACATGATATTTCAGAAACTGGATCTCATTAGTTCTTCCTAAGGGGCCCAAGTGAGTAGGTATCTTCCCCCCCCCCCTTTACCTGAGGATAGAAACAGTTCCAGTTTCCTTGTTTCTAGAATACCAGAGGATGGAAAAAGTTAAAAAACCCCAGTAATTCTGTGAATTACAGTGCTATTGCTGATCTACACTTCACAAATCACTACAGCACGTGCCAAGCCTCAGTCTCTTTAGTCTTCCCTAGTCATTGTTTGGTAACAGCTCTCAACAATGCAGATTCTTCAGCTTCTGCGCTCACGCTGTTGCCCGCTGGCTAAAAGTGTTCACAACTGAACTCAATGCTCCAACTGTCCTGGTTAAATTATCTTGGCACAGCCCACATAGAAAACATCCCATTTCCAATAGTGATTATACTGTTGCATGCATATTTGTTGCCACAGGAATGTATTAACTGAGCCGTTTCCCAGAAATGTTCGTTGCTTACAGAGTCAAATCCTAGCAATGGCTCTACATACCACTGTACTTATAACTTATCTCTTATGTTCCTTACACACATTCATGGCATACATTTCCACATACTGAAATTCTGAGGAATCAAATTTCGTGAATTTGTTATATGGGAATTCTTTAATGAATATTAACTAATCACAGCTTAGCATAACGTAAAGTGTTCCAACTGTGATATTATGATATCAAGACACAGGCGGCTTTGACAGACATAATCCAATGTACTGCTTTTACAATTTGGAAGTTTCTACCAAAGAGAGACAGCACACACCAATTTCAGATCTAATACCTAAAGAGAGTAGTACAGGTACATTAAAGAAGATATTGTAATTAAGAGCAGATTAAGTTCATTCAGTTCAGAATCTTTTGCATTCCTGTCTCCTTTTGAAACCACAATTTTACCATTCCTTTGTCTGGGTGTGACACTTGTTCTCTTGCCCTGAAGGATGAACACAGATTGAGGATATTTAAGAACAGGGTGCTCAGAACAGTATTCCAACCTACAAGAGAGGAAGTAACAGGGGCTGGAGAAAACTGCATAATGAGGAACTTCATAATTTGAACTCTTCACCACATATTATTTAGGTAATCAACTCAAGTGGGATGGGATGGGCATTGCATTGAAAAGATGAGACTTGCATAAACAACTTTAGTCAGAAAACCTGAAACCAGTTTGAAGACAAAAGCATAGACAAGAGACCATTAAAATGCATTTAAAAAAATGGTGTGAGGATGTGGACTGGATTCACGTGCCTCAGGAAAAAGACTAGAGGTTGACTCTTGTGAATATGGTAATGAATATCTGGGTTCCATAAAATGTTGGTAAATGCATGAGTGGTTCAGTCACCAGCAGCTTCTCAAGGACTCAGCTCCAATGCTACTTTATTAACACTTCGAGGACCGGCAATTTAAATATTTAAATCACCGTGGGGACCGGCAATTTTAAACCTAGTACCCTAACTTGTGCACTGTTCACTTTAAAAATTAATATATAATTCCCTAATTAATTTTATGAACCAAAATTTTTGGAGAACACTTACCAGTGTTCCTAGAAGTGCTTGAGAGTGTGATATTTCTGGAAACATTCCCCTTTATGAAGTCATACTCCTTTTGTTGTGTACTGTGCAAACACAGCATCGCCTAGAAGGCTGTTTCCCCTTGGCATGTTCACTCTTCACAATTTTCATGAGGGTATGTTTCCGCATATCACCTGAGAGTCACCCAGGGGGGGTCCACATGAGGCCTGTGTGGGGTGGGAGTTGATGGACCCGGTGACACTAAATCTGTGTCTGCCGCCACCGTCTGGTCTGTAGCCCAGGCTTTTGCCACATTCAGCAGAAATGACTTGTATTTCAATTTTGAATGATGGTTTAGATTTTGAAGACCAAAAATGAATTGAAAATGGCACAATTTATAAGCCACAAGGCAACTTTCTTTGTCCACTTTACTGTTTTCCGAGGAAGAGAATAACAGGCCAAGTACTGATCGGCTCTATCAACTCCCTTCATGAACATATTATACTCAGAAATACAAACAGTCTTCTTTACCTGTCCATGTCTCCTTTGAACATCAACCATGCCCGAATTGTGAATTGTGGATTTGGGTCCGATGGAATTTGCTTCACCCCTCGATTTCTAGTAAACTGTCCCAAAGCAGACGTTTTGTCCACTTTTCCCCATGTGGCTGTCCCCGCAATGTTGCTACCTGCATTTTCATTGGAGCTACTGTCACTTTCACTTTCACTGTCCGTGGCCACAATTTTTTGTTCGTCCCTGCCACACTCACCATCAAATTGTGAGTCGCTATCACTAGCAGACTCACAAGGGACTTCAGATAGCTCATCGGAGAACAAGTCAGATATTTCCTGTTCTCTGAGAAAATGTTTGGACCTCAACCTCTTCCGACCTTGATCCATTTTGCACTACTAACTTCCTGCCTGGTGCATGCAGCTGGAAGATGAACAAAGGCATTTTCTTTTGGAGTGGGAAAGGAAAACAGTTGGGTCACAAACAGCGGGGTCATGTTACTGACTACAAAGCAAACATTCAAGAGGTCTATCAGGCACAAGTCATGCGTCTGCCTGGCAACAGTGCAAGGTATAGTGTGTTTCAACATAACATGTCCTAAAATCATAATAATATGCCACCGGTCTGCCACGTTTAAGAGTGCTGGGCATAAAAATATGCCACCGGTCCGCAGAGTGTTAACATTTCTGATAATAATAACAAATATATGAGGTTGTGGACTGGTCGACTGGCATATTCCTGTGAATGCTTCATTAAACCTACGAGTTCTGTAGGAGGTGGGGGGCTTTCTTGACCAAGTAACCATGACTAACTTCCTCAAGAAAGACTCTACATCATGAGGTTAGTACTTATAATATCTGACTGGATCAACATTCTACTCAAATCCCTAATCTCATTTTCTCTTCTCTGGGTATGTCAGGTTACAGGTATCTGTATGTAATGAAAAACATTAACTTATCAACAACAAAATGTGATGTAAAATTATTCAAACTGATGAATGTTACAAACCTATTTTGTCTCTAAAGGGATGTTTCTTTTCATCCTTGATGGTTACAGGGTGACATGAATGATTCTCATAATTCGATACAGAACTGTAGTTTCCCTCAGGGTTAGGTACTCTTTCACTCTCATGTGTGTCCTTGGATGGCAATTCAACATCTGTTCCATTTTCAGAACAACATGTATAATGCTGGGAAAAGCTATTTGAGTCCACTCCGTTTTCCATGTTAACATGTAACTGTGTCCTAGAAGATCTTTCTTGTATATGTGGAGATGCTATAAATTCCTAGAAATGGAAGAGAAAAAAAAGTCAAACATATTAACATAATTCTGAGAGATTAAAAACAGAAGGTAAATAATCTTGTTTTATCCAATCTGAACTGAAAATACTTCACAAAGACATGAATCATACTAAATGGCTCACACATGTCTATATATCAAGTTCATCCCAGGCCTGGTATCTCTTACTAATTTCATGATTCTGCTTTTTTGCCCAATCAATTATCAATCAGTCATTCAACTGATCTATCACTAAATATACTTACAGAAAAGCAGTGTTGCAATTTCTTCTGAACAGCATCAATGAAGTGCCACTGTGCAATGCTATAATATATCTTTGTAGGGCGACCCAGTTCCACATCTATTTTGGATCCCTTACTGGCAGATTCCAACCACTTCACTGTGAGAAAGGCTGGGGGAATTCCTGTGTCAGGATGAGGATCCCCACCCTTTGTCTCCAACAAGACAGACAAGAAGTCTTCAGCACGAGGTACTCCTCGAGAGATTACATACTCTTGCTCCGATGACCGAATGCTCATGTCAAAGCAAGATATCTGAAAGTCCAATTTATTTAGTTAGAAAATTTAACTTTTGTTTGTAAGTACTTTTATAAGGGTTATCATAATACAACTTAAGTAGTTGCAATTCAATGATAAACAGGAATACCTTAACTAACCCTATGGAGCAGAACCTTCTTGATAAGCTACAGTCACTCAGCTGGTCAGGAAATTCCTCACCTACCTTACAAGGAATTCAAATGTCTGTTTGCTGCTGTGGTCATAGGAGCTTGCCACAATATCTGGCCCTGCCCTCACTTCCACCTTACAAGACAATCTCATGTCTACTATTTTCCCTTAGAGAAAGAAAGTAAAAGGTAAAAAGGTACAGATATCCATGTAACAGGCTGCAGAGGCCCACAGGGCTGTGAGATGTTCAGGCTCCCACATTTTTAGACAATCAGCTCACACATGGTGGTAAGATTGCCAACCTTATGCACCGGCAGCCCTTTACTGCCAGGAAAAATTCATGATGCTCATTTCTGTTAGAGGCTGAGTCAACACCAGGACCACAGTGCGGCTAGAAGGATTAGGTCACTTGAAAAATCCAATAACCTCATTGGGAATTGAACCCATGACCTTCTGGCTCATAGCATAGTGCCTCAACCCAACTACACTACCACATACTCCCAGAAAGAAAGCAGGATTAAAATGTTATAAAAAATGTGAAATGATAATTGAACAAAATGAAATTTATATTGTGGTGTCTGAGGCATGACAGTCTTGAGTGGTCTGTGTAAATTACAGAACAGAACCTTACATTGGATCATTACTGCTTTAAGAAGGTAATTTTGGTAGCATAAATATAATGTAAAACTACAATCATTCAGCATACCTGCACCTTACTCATGGAAGATAATCTTGATAAGAAGGCATGAGGCTGTGCCATTAATATATATAGCAACGGCTGAATACATTTTCGAGGAGGCAGCGCCTCTTCAACAGAACCCTCCTCAGACCCAGCCTCATAGCCCACATCCTCATTTTGGTCATACTGCAATGCAAAATTGTCAAAATTAGAACATTCCTGTGATTATACACAAATTGTATCCTTACTTTGTGTCATAAAACTTCAGCATATGCAGAAATCTCCTTTTCAATTTGGGAACATGATTTGCTCTATCGGACCACTTTTGATGTACTTCAATCACAATTTATAATACTAGCAACACTTTCACAGTGCACTAAAGAGTACTTTCGCATTAAATTCTATTTCAATTAATCAAGATGGAGATACAATTTGCTGACTATTTCTATTTAATGGCTGCACCTGAAAAGGATCCATTCCCCTTTAATACCTGATGACAGTAGTATAGATTCAGCTTCTGAAATGCCATAATTTTAAACTTAACTATGACAACGGACAATATCCAATATAATAATTCTATAATTAAGTTAGTCATTATATTTGAGCTGATTCCAGGTAGTCTATCATACCTTTTCCATATTCTTAGATCTCTTTGTCAGGAATGTGGCACTAGTTGTTGAAAAAAGTTGAAAATAAAAATTCAGAATATTTCATTGCATCTTGAATATAACTCCAATGAACAACTGAAACGAATTTCCATGCTGAATTATGGGCACAAGAACTTCATTCAATTAATATTCTGCTTTGTAACAAATGTATTTTCTGGACCCTAGGCTATACGTACAATTTAATTCTTCTGAAATTAATTATCATAACATTAATTTGAAGCATACTACATCATCTAAAAAATACCTGTATGTCATGTGGGAAACGCTCTTCTTTTTGCAACATGTAATGGTTATGGCAAAGTTTGTGCAGTAAATTCTACACCATTTATTTTCATCTGAGATCACATATTGCGTTGCTACTGACTGGAAAATACATGTATTCATGAAGATTTTCTTCTGTGACTTAGAACTGAATTCCTAATTAATTAACTCAACAATTTTTGTTAATTACTTCACCCTCATAAACAAATTTCAAGAATTCTTAAAGACGTACAGTACCTTGCTGTAAGTGTGACGAGAGATAATCTTCTGTTTGAGTCTGCTTGATAAAAAGTGCAGTTCACTATTATCTCCTTCCAGCAGTTCATACAGAGCAAATGAAATTTTGCCAGCTGTAAGAAGAATCTCAACAGGCACAACATCTTGAGGTTGTCGATGCTCATTTGCAGCCCACACAGAATTTGATTTCCATGACACTGCTCGTTTGCTCATTACCTCCTAAAAAAATACGCAGAGAATAGGCAGATAATCTGTTGTCATTAAAATTACTATATATTTGCTCACATATCACACATCATTTGACTTGTGTTGCTTGAGACCAACTGCCTACTTTCATACAATAAACTCTGATTAAAACGAAAGTGTTTCAAATTTTCTAACAAAAAGGTTTATGTTTATGGTAATACTCTTTGTTACTCACCAACAACAAACAAAAATAATGTCACAAATTAAATAAGAAGTGCATGAGAACTGGTACTGTCAAGAACTGAAAATAATACACTTTTACAGAACTGTGGAAGAACCAGAACATTACAGACTGAACTCTGACAATAAGATACAAAATAAAATGTCAGTCTGCAAATGAACATCTTTCTCATTATTATCAGATTCTGATATTTTCATTTCATATCTGTGGCTATGGTAAGCACATTTCAGGAGAAAAAAAAAGTTATGAATTGGTAAAGCAACTTCAAGTTAGTACACCTGAAGGTCTACTAACATCCAATATAGATTCCATTATACACCACTGCTAATGACTGCTAGAACAAATTGCAGCTTTTGTATAACAACACAGCTGATCAATATTTGGGCTATGTTCAAGAGGGCCACCTATTTAATCCTAACACATTTCTCTAACTTTATTCATACTACTTTCGTGTTTGCATGATTCTCTGTCACCTCTACACAGATGTACATTTACAAACATGCAGATATGAATGTATAGGTACAAATAAAACTATCATTATGCCAAAGCTTTAAGTGAATACTTTTCATTTTCATATTCATATTCATATTCTTATATGGTGACGAGGCCAACAGAGGAGAGAGAGAATAGAAAGGTTTGATTATGTTTCAATTAAGATATTATAAATTTAATGAAAATGGACTTCAAATTCTTAAACTGAACCAAATTAAAGCCAAGATTTCAAACACATAAACTACTCATGATTCATAGGTAGAAAGAAAGACAGAGACTTACACTGCTGACAAACACACACATTAAACAAGTTTTCATTCACCTATGGAATTAAAAGTTTCTGATATGCCACGTTTCACCACATTTCTAATCATTCTTCACACTACCAAGAAGAAAATATGAAGTACATGTGTATTCTACTCACTGTGGCTTGACTCTCAGGTGGCCTTTGTTTGGAATGTATGGATGGACGTGACACATCAAACTCTGAAACTTTTCCAGAATTTTTAAAATCACTGCTTTCTTTTCCTGCAAACCCTGCATCCCTGCCTACAACACTGGCACTTGACACATCTGCACAGTCTACTCCACTATCCACAAACCTGACAGCAACAGAATAAGAAATATTCCATTTGTGGAATTTCAGTGATTACAGCAATGGAAAGTATAAGGTAACCATATTAAAACAACAATTTAAAAATGAAAGGAAAATTATTACTAAATTCAAAATACTAAACACTACGATACCACTACAATAAACAATAATAATGATGAAAAAGCGTACAAGTTTGTAAACTAGAATGTCAAACAAGAACATAAAGAGAAGAAGAGACCACTTGGAAGACTTAGGTATAGGTCACAGTATAATATTAAAATGCATCTCACTAATATGAAGGAGAGGTAGGGACTAAATATGTTTGGCTTAGGACACGGACAAGTGGTAGGATCTTGTGTACATAGTAATAATGTTTGAGGTTCCACAAAAGACACTGCTACCTTCTCAAGGAGAACCCCTATTTCATGCAGTCAGTAAGTTATAAGAACACAATCTATGAAACTGTATTAACTTAAATGACAAGATATCAGTCATAAGATTATCTTAAAAATGGCTCATGAATGCTTTCTTTCCAGTTGATAAATCATTCTACCAGTTTAGGCTGCATAACGTAGACAGTTGAAGAAGTGTCTTTAAAGAAACCAAGAATGCTAACAATTCAACTGTGACACTTGTTACATAAGCATGACTCTTTAAGTATAACAATATATATAACATGGCACTTTGTGAATAGAGAATTTGATATACTTTTATAGGAAAAATATAGTTTGTTTTCAGTGAATACTGGAAATGTATCACAGATATCTATTCTGACAAAAGGTTTTATGTACTTAAAAATACAACTAAACTGTTGCCTCCATAATAAGGAAATACAAACCGGTTGTAGCTGGTTCTGACGTTGTCCATCTCAAACGAACCCTCTGAAACTGGTTTCATTAACGTTGTAGGCTGTATTTCACAAGAAACTTTCTTGCCTGAGGAGTCAACCAGAAGTGGCTTCAACAGGAACAGAATCTCTTCTAACAGAGCTGATGCTAGCAGAAGCTGTCCTGTACTGATCAACACCTGCCAATTCACAATAACTTTTCGAGTCAATACTGAATCTGCAAGAAGTCATACAAACTGTACACTACTTTCAGATAAACTGGAAGAATAATATACAGTATACATTATATCATCAAGTACACATACAAATCATACCTCAATATTAGTAACTGCATTGACTTCTAGTGAATGTCCACAAACAAGGATGTCTCCACGATACACAATAGCCGGTGCTGCCACTATGCACAAATTCAATCGTGCTATTACAGGTATGAGAGACATGTGTGGTGTGAAACCTTCTTTGCCAGACACCAGGTTATTCCACTCCAGAGCAGGATTCTCACTCATGGTGCGAAGACTTCTAGACTGGGAACTTGTCAATCTGAAAATATCAGCAAAGAACAGAAACATTAAGTGTCTGTGATCCCATGTTCACATCATGTATGATTAGGCATGCTGAGTACTATTCACGAATAGATGAAAAAATTCCAAATAAAATCAAACTGTATATCACCAAGTGATTTTCTGTACAAATCACACATTTGATCAATACTATAATGCTGGTTTTTATTTCTCATGAAATACACAGCAATTCAAAAGTCATGTAACCCAGGATGCATTAGTACTTTATTAACGTAATATGGGTTATAAAAAACCACAGAATTATGTGACAGGAAAACTGATACATGTATCCTGAGTTTCCTTAGAGTTGTGCATATGACTAGGATGAAAATAATGTTTATTGTGAACAAATGTTGTGCCTAAGAAAATGAAATGCTGCACTCATTGTGAAGGGGGGGGGTCATCATGAAATGTTATGCACTGAAAAATAGGTTTGCACAGATTCTTTGGTGCAAAACTAAGTGACATAAAATGGAAGAAATATCTACAGAATTTGGGATGAAACCATCAGGGGAAAATTCCAAATGTATGTATGACCGAGACACAGATGGGAAAATAATACTGAAACTTTTTTCCTCATAATGGGCCACAAACAAATGGGCTGACCTTAATGAACATTTGTTTTAAATGGAACCTACAAGCAGATGAAGTGGGTCTTTGAGGCAAAGGTTGAAAAGAAGTTAACTGGATTCAAAACCATACAATATTTGAGGTTCTCACAGTCAAACTATGTCAATTACTGTCTTCTGGGATGTCAAGTTATGTAGATTGGTAGACTGTTATGAATATTAGAGAAACCAATTGCCTCGTCTAAACTGAAGATGGAGGCAGCAAACTCCTCCAAAATGTCATAACAGTCTATTAGATTACACAGTGTCACATCCCGGGAGACAGTGATCTTCATGGGTTCAACTAATTCAGAATATAAACCAATACCTCGTAAGATTGTTTTGTGAACAGTGACAAATATACAGGTTCCAAAAAACTAAAGAATTACCAGCATGACTGTCATTTACAGAAAGAAGACATTATATAATGGCTGTTGGTTGGTTTAAAAAATAAACAACTTAGCCATGTGGGCTCAAAACACTTGTGTTAATAGGACACCTATGTGGCCTGCAACATCATGAATTAAAAGTACTGACAGATGTGAGTTTTGCTTGGAAACTTTTCAGCCCTGATTCTGTGCCTTTCATTTCATCCAGAACTCTTCGTTGTAAATTAAGGAATAGCGAAATTCATGGTTAATCACAGGATAAAATTCTCAATGTATCAAACTTCATGAGAAAGAAGGTTGTGAAATTTACTTATAGAGACAAATCTAAAGATGGTTTTATTGATGTCCAGAAGTGTAATGGAAGGACTGTGGTGGCACGTAATGTTTTGACAAGGATCCAAAATAGGAACAATCTCTAAGAGAGGATGTTCATTCACAATAGCAAAAGTAGTATAAGCATAGAGAACTGTATTGGATGATTAGGTATGGGCATAATAAGAACATTCCCCCTGATGGTGTCTCTACTTTGATGTAGTGGAGGGGCTTGCGTGGTAAAATGACCCTGACAGCTATGTCGGTGGTAGCATAGCTACTGGTAGGGCCACCCATGCCGCACAGGTCGAAGGGGATGACCCAGACTAAAACAGATACCCTGGTCCTCCAGGTTGGGGGTTGGGCGAGAGACTGACGACCTCACTTACTTACTTACTTACTCACTCATGGAGCTGAGCCCTTCTGGAGGAGCCGCCAATTCTACAGCTACTCAAGAACTGCCCAGCATTTTATGGAACCCGAAGGTTCATTACCATGTTCACAAGAGCCTTCCACTGGTCCTTATCCTGAGCCACATCTATCCAATCCATACCATCCCATCCTGTGTCTCTAAGATCCATTCTAATATTGTCCACCAACCTACGCATTGGTCTTCCCAGTGGTCTCTTTCCTTCTGGCTTTCCCACCAATAACCTATATAAATTCCGCTTCTCCCCATTCGTGCTACATGACCTGCCCACCTCATCCTCCTTGACTTGATCATTCTAATTATACTTGGAGAAGAGTACAAGTTATGAAGCTCCTCATTATGCAGTTTTCTCCAACCTCCTGTCACTTCATCCTCCCTTAATGTAAGAGACAAAGTTTCACACACATACAGAACCACAGGCAAAATTATAGTTTTGTATATTCTAATTTTTATGTTTTTGGACAACAGATGAGAAGAAATAAGGTTCTGGACTGAATGATAGCAACTTAGTTTTCTCTGTGTTTACTTCTAGACCAACCTCTTTACTTGCATCAATTAAAGTTTGTGTGTTTTTCTTTATGGTATCTACATTATCACCCAGTAGATTCACATCATCGCCTGATGTGTCCCGTTTAATTTCAGTCCCACCTGGTTTCACTGGACCTTCCTAATTGCATATTCTAAGGCAAAGTTGAAAAGGAGTGGCGATAAAGCATCTCCTTGTTTTTCTTCAATCACATTCATTATACAATTATATTTATTGTACATAATCTGCAGTGAGTGCAGTAAATGTGTATGGGCTCAATGAACAGACGCGTCAGTGAGTTATGCTCAGGGGCGTAACTCTTCTACTCTTGTATTCTTAACTTATTTATCATTTTCAGGTTCTTGTTAGTTCCTCTAAGAACCAGGATAGCGCAGATGAATATAGTGACTGGGTACGGGATGGACGACCTAGGTATCAGAGTTCTAGTCCCAACAGGGTAAAGAATTTTCACTTCTCCATGTCGTCCAGACCAGCTCTGGGCTCACCTATCCAATGGATACCAGGATCTTTCCTCCGGAGGAAAGCAGCCGG
>NW_019718281.1:27700-31490 GCF_002891405.2 Cryptotermes secundus
TGGGAATCTGCAAGCAGATCACCATTCTCATTCTTCACTAAGTTACTGCTAGGCTGGTAACCCCTCTTAAAGTAATTTATTCTTCTATACAGGTCTCTAATGTTCTTGTTCTTACTGTTCATTGCAAGCTCATTAATTTTTTTTTTCAGATATTTCCTCTTTTTGTAACCTGAAATGCCTGCTGGTTTTACGTCTTATATTGTTCAGATTATCCCCATTTAACTCGCTTGGATCTTGTAAACATTGCAATTTGGCCTGCTTTCTTTGATCTAATAATTTTGAGCATCCTTCATCGAACCATGGCTTATGCTTCTTCAGTTCATAATAACCTAGACTCTCTTTGGCAGACATTTTTATATTATCTCTAATAGTTTCCCAAGCTTTATTAACATCCACCTGAGTTTCCAAGTTTTCCAAACCTGTGAACCTATTTGAGAATTCAACACAATACTGCTCTTTACCCTCTACCTCATTTAATTTCTTGAGATTGAACCTCTCCATATGAACTCTGTGTGTTGTTTGTTTGCTCACTGCCAGTCTTTCCTTAACCTCTGCCACCACCAGGTACTGGTCAGTATCACGACCTGCTGCCCTGAATGATCGGACATCAAGAATACTTGAGTGCCATCTCTTATCTATCAAAATATGGTCTATTTGATTGTGTATCTTCCCATCAGGAGAAGACCAAGTAAATTTATGGATGTTACGATGTGGGAACATTGTACTTCCGACAGTAAGACTTTTTGATGTGGTAAAGTTTACAACTCTAAATCCATTATCATTACTAATTTCATGCAAACTCTCATTCCCAATTGTTGGTTTGAAAATGTCTTCCCTCCATACTTTGGCATTCAAATCTCCTAACAAAATTTTCATAGGGTACTTTGGGAATTTATCAAATACATGTCCTAGTTCTTCATAGAATCTATCCTTTATGTCATCAATCTTATCTTCTGTTGAGGTGTGAACATTCAAACAATGATATCACACCAGCGACCTTTTAGTATTATATATGATATCCTACCACTAACGAATTCTAACATTTTAACTACTGATACGATTCTCTTATGTACGAAAAAACCTGTACCTAATTCATGATTTTCTTTCCCCTTTCCATAGAAAAATGTATAGTCTCCTGCTGGTGCGATGCCACCTCCATCCCATCTGACTTCCTGTACTCCCGCTAAATCTAACTTATATTTTAAGATTTCTTCTGCCACTGCCCTGAGCAAACCTGCCCTATACAAACTCGTACATTCCAAGTGCCAAATCTCATATCCATTTTCATTAGCTTAGGTCGTTTATCCAAAGAATCCGTCCAGGTCCGAGACCGTGTTCATTTTCATAACAATGATTTTTTATGGTGAGGAGTTGTTAGACCCACGCCCAACCCCCAAGCTGGAGGGCTACCCCTTGTTGGCTGTTCGCGACTGCTTATTCAATATATTTGCAGCTTCCCTCCAAAACTGGAGGGTGTCTCCTCCATCCGCAACCTGAGGACGCGCCATGCCATGGTGACAGGGACCCACCTAACATGGGGCTGATGACCTCTCACCGTAAAAAGATACAAATGTCTCGAAACCTGGAATCAAGCCTTGGAAACCTCAACAGAATGGAAGACGATAATTGGCAAAGAATATGGACTACTCTCTAGGTGCACAGAATGTGAAAACCCTCAATAAACCGGGTGCCATGAAATTGGTACTAGAACAGATAGATAAGTAGAATATGAAAATCACAGCCATATAGGAAATTTGACAGCTGGGTAAAGGAATCATGGACTTAAAGAAACATTATATGTTACAGTGGTAAAGCAGAAGGCAATAAGGAATTTGGTGTAGCCTTTGTAATAGAATGAGAATTTAAAAGTGCAATAATAGACCTTAAACCAATAAGTGAAAGAATTTGCACTTTGAGAATTAGAACAAAATTTTTCAATATGACGTTAATGAATGTGCATGCACCTACAGAAGAAAAAGAAGATGTCAAAGACTATTTCTATCACCAAATGGAAGAGACATATGATTCAATACCAAGTAATGACATAAAGATTATTTTATGAGATCTTAATGCCAAAATAGGTAAAGAGAAGGAATACAGAGGAGTAATTGGGACAGAAAGTTTACATGATACAACCAACCATAATGGAATAAAATTAATAGATTTTGCAGAAAGTAAGAACTTGATCATCAGCTCTACATACTTTCTGCACAATAATATTCATACAAGAACATGTGCAGCAACAGTTGGCGTAACCTTCAATCAAATAGATCATGTCCTCATAGGGAAGCGATTTGCGACGAATATCCTGGACGTAAGAACATTAAGAGGGGCCAACTGTGATAGTGATCATTACTTAGTACAGGTTAAATATAGATGCAAAATAAGTTGTCAAAGATCCAAGCAGTATGAGAAATGTAAGAAATTTAATATTGACAAGATTATGGAGAGTGATAAGAGAGAAGCACTTCAAAATAAAATTAAAGAAATTAATGACAATAGAGCAAATAAAGAAGTAATGGTAGAAGGAATATGGGTAGATTTTAAAACCCAAATAACTACAGAAGCTGAGAGGACTTTGGGATATCAAGAGAAACAGGATAATAGAGAATGGTTCAATGAGGAATGTAGGGGGAGTATAAACCTCAAGAATAAGAAATATATGGAATATATGGAAAGACCAACAAGAGAAAGAAATGACGCATATAAAGAAGCAAGAGGGAAAGCAGACAAGATTTGCAGGAAAAAGAAACGGGCCTTTCTAAATCAGCAATTACTGCAAGTGGAAGAAGACTTAAAAAATAACAAAACAAAAAATGCCTTTGGTCGAATCAAATATATGAAAGAAGGTTTCAAACCAAAAACAGAATTTATCCGAGACAAAAAAGGGTTTCTAATAAATAATAAAACAGATTATGAATACATGGAAAGAATATTTTGAACAATTATTAAATCAAAATCAGAATATGGAAGATAAGGAGGACAATGAAGAAGAAAATACAGATGATGGAGAAGGGGAAGACGAAGAGATAATAGAGCCCCCAACAAAGGAAGAAGTGGAAGAAGCATTAGAGGAACAAAAACTAAATAAAGCACCAGGAGGAGATAACATACAAGCAAAATTACTGAATGCAGGAGGAAAAGAAGGAATAATAGTATTCCACAAATTATAAACAAAGTGTGCGAAGAAGAAAAGATACCAGAAGATTGGAGAAAGAGCATTGTATGTCCCATATTTAAAAAAGGGGATAAATTAACATGTAGTAACTATAGAGGTATATCATTACTACCGACAGCATATAAAATTTTAACAAGGATACTAAAAAAGAGACTGGATCCATATATAGAAAAAATAATAGGAGAATATCAAACAGGATTTTGACCCAATAGGTCAACAACAGACAATTTATTCACCCTGAAACAAATAATGGAGAAATGCTGGGAATTTAATACAGATATTTATCTATGCTTCACAGACTTTAAACAAGCATATGATACAATAATAAGGAAGAAATTAAGGATGATTATGTCCACTTTTGGTATTCCAACAAAATTAAATAGAATATTAACTTAACCATGACAGAAACAATCAATCGAGTTAAAATCCAGAATCAGTTAACAGAATGCTTTAAGACAAATCAAGGATTAAAACAGGGAGATAGTTTGGCATCATCACTATTTAATTTGGTATTGGAATATATAGTGAGGAAATGTAATGTAGACATAAGGAACACAGTAGCATATAAACAAACGCAAATAATGGTGTATGCGGATGATATTATAGTATCGA
>NW_019718281.1:31502-127916 GCF_002891405.2 Cryptotermes secundus
GACCAATAAAAGAGAATGGGATATGGAGAATAAGATATAATAAAGAGTTATACAATTATTTTGAATTGTCTATTAACTTTCTAAGAGTTATACAAATTATATAAGGAGCCAGAGATCTCAGTGACGATAAAGCTTAAAAGACTGCAATGGGCTGGGCATGTACAGAGAATGGATAAGGAGTGTATCCCAAAGAGAAGCTAATTTCTGTTAGAGGCTGAGTAAACCCCAGGGCCTAGTGCAGCTGGAACTGGTCAACTGAAAAAAACATCCAATGACCTCATTGGGACTTGAATCCGCGACCTTCCAGCTTGTAGCATAGCCCCTCAACCACTACACTTAATTAAGTAATTTTCCTGGGGAGTAAAGCGCAGCTGGCACGTAAGGCTCACAACCTTACCGCCATCTTTGAGCTGATTGTCTAGATAGTGTGGGACCCTCAACGTCTCACAACCCTAGGGGACTTCACGGCCTTGTACAGGGATAGCTTTACTCTTTTACTTTTTCTCTTTATCCCAAAGAAAATATTATATATTACAATATGTTGTAGGAGATGTGCTGGGAAACCAAGAACTAAATGGCTTGATGTGGTGGAAGATGTGAAGAAGTTAATGGGTGTAAGGAATTGGAAGAGAGCAGCACAGGATAGAGAGGAATGGAGGGACTTGATATGGGAGGCCAAGGCCCGACATCGGCCTGTTGCGCCATAGGAGAAGATAATAAGAACATTACATGATTTTCAGCCTACAGAAAAGCTACTTGTGTGTGCACGTGGGCAGGCAGGTATGCATGTGTGCACGTGTGTGTGAAGCTGCAGAAACCAAACTATTTGAAAGGTTGACAATGGAGTTCGTTACGATTAAGGTGGGAGAAGATAATAAGAACAGAAATGTACCACACACCTCTGCTGTTTTGCTAGACTACTGTTGTTACAGCAGTAAAACCTAAAGCATTTACTCCTCTATTGCAAAATGGATGATACAGAAAGGGAATTAATTTGAAAATATATGTTGAAAGTTGAATTATACAGCATATTAATAGAGTCTGATAAAAATTTTGATGATCACACCTGCTTTCTCAAACTGCCCTATCACTCGACCTCAATCCCATACAAATTAAAAATTATTACATGAATAGACAGCCAGACATAACTGCATAATAAAAATTTCTCTCAGGAAATAAAACTAACAGAAATGTTAAAAGATGATGTACCTGAGACAATGATTCAGTTCCAGCCAAGTGCCTGTGTTCACACTAAATCCCCTTATATCAAGCTGATACTGTCGGTCCTCTACTTCTGAGCCTGGTACATACAGTATGCGAGTCTGCTCAGCCATGTGATATATGTCAGAGCGCACCACAGTACGTCCAAGTGGATTGTCTGCCTGAAAAATTGGGTAGCCGAATTGTACATATTATAACACAACGGCTCTCCTCATATTATCACTGTATATGGGAAATCTCTTATTAATATAACTAACCAACAAACTCAATGAGGCTGAGCCTCTTTGGAGAACATGACAGTCATTAAGCTGGTCAATGATTGGCCTCCCAAGTTGTTTCTTCCCTCCATTTTAATGTTATCCTCCCATATATGTCTAAGCCTTACAAGCTATCTGTTAACAGGACGAAAAAAGGACAAAGGAATTTGCCAGATTATTAGGTTTATATTAACTGAACCTTAAGATTGCATTAATTTAAGATAAGTGAACTTTGTTTATGACTTTTGATTTTTCTCTCAGGACTTTAACTTTTGTGTTTTGTAATTGAACATTAGGTGTGTTCAGGTTAAGTGGTTATATACAACTGAAATTACCTTGAATTCTATAATTCTGAGGAGAGGTGTTAACAGGATGAAATTTAGATTCAAATTGTGTTATGTTGGCATGACTGATTGGGAGTAAGTAGTGCTGCGCGTTGTAAGTCTGCATACTGTATTGAAATAAACAGTCACATAGTAGCCATGTAGCATCCTAGTTTGTTTACTTGATACAAAGAAACAAAATTTACAACACAATAAATTAACAATATCTCATCCCCTTAAACTTTTCTAACTACAATTACATAGCATTTCTCATCACCTCTATCCCAACCCTCACCCTAAAACCTACAGTTCTCAATAATCATATACATCTCTAGTCCATTTTTCTGAAGAGAACCCACCTGCGGTGTAAGAGATATAGCTTCCACCTGCAACAGACAAACATCATGCAAGTCTCCAACTGCAGTCAGTTCTGAAGCAGGGAGAATTATTCTAATATTGCATGTGTCCAGGTACAGAAGTGGTAAAGTACTGCTGTTGATGTGCATAGCCCAGTTCATAGTTGCACCAGGAGTTCTTTGTTTATGTTCTGGCAGCAATAGGATCGGATACAGAACTGTTAGGAAATTGCTAAGTGTCACAGCTGAGAAGACAAAGTCCACAGGCTGTAGTTTCACAACAATTTCACTGATGTAACGTGCAGCTGCAGTATCACCCTGTAACCTATGTAAGAAATAATCAGTGTGTTAGATATTCAAACATACAGATGATGATTTTCAATACAGCATCATTCTCTCAGAAACACAAAGTTACTCAAAATATACAGTGTGTTCCATTCAAACCTCCCACATTTTAATTGATCACTGCGAACAAATTGTGATAAATTATGGATTATAATTAACACTAGATGGAAGAAAAACTCAAAGAATTTTATTTCCGTTTTTCTTCGCTGAAGCTACAGTATCTGGCCGCGTATACCTTGACATGTCAGAGCAGTTCCTATATCCTCAGGTAGCCGATCTGCAGCCTAACATAATCTTCCAACATGGACCCCCACACACGCACACATTAAGGTTTGGATATTTGGAGGTCCTCAATGCCACCTTCCAAGATAGTTATTTTGGATGTGGCAGACCAATTCAGTGGTCACCACATTCACCGGACCTCACTCTGCTCAATTTCTTCCATTGGGGTTATGTGAAGGACTGTGTGCTTCCAGTGAATGACCTCCCAGACTTACGAGCTCGCATCCGTGAAACAATTGCTACTGTACCAATGGACATGTTGGAAAGAATGTGGCAAGAAACTGAATACAATGTAAGATTTGAGGCTTTCACGGTGGTGACTATGAAGAAAGCAGTCTGAAGCAGTCCCTGAAGATGGAGGCGATACGTTCCTCCGAAACGTCGGTTAACACCACATATACATGGTGCCAAATCCCAGAAGACTGCTTTCTTCAAACTGAATACAGATTGGATATTGCTCATGCTACCAATGATGCACATTTAGAGGTTTATTAGTGTGTCAAATATAATGTTTTGAGTTGTTCTTGTATTTCCTTAGCTTCATTTTCCTACAATTCATACTTTCTGTTATCAGATCTGATAAAATGTGGAAGGTTTGAATGGAACACCCTATATATATATATCAAATAATGCAACTGATGCTCTTGAATTAATATCTGCATATGAAGTAGATCCCATGCATGAATGAATAGTTCCGAAGCTCTTAACACATTTATTTTATAACAGCACTAACCTGTGTGTCAGGATAACTTGGTAAAGTGATAGGCTATGGAACTGGAGAATCTGTTTTTAAACACCTTGTTTAAAACTTTATGAATTAGTAGTGTATGCTGTACCACCATCTTGCATAAAACAACCGCAAGTCTTTTCTCTCTTTGCAATGCTCTCAAATAGGACCAAATAATGTCACTAACATAGCACTCTAAATTTGTAACCTGTTAAAAAAATTAGTTCTACTATTCATGTAGTAGTAATGGCACACTGCACACCTATCTTCTGATCATGAAAGTGTCCGGATCAATATTGCTCCTATGTCTATTGTTTTGAGCAATCACATACCCACTCAGATAATTCACCAATTCAGAAATCACTGATGAAGCTGGAACTCCAGGATACTTATAGTAAAATAATGTTTTACAAGATTTATATGACTTACTTCACACACATATTTATCATACAGAAAAATCTGCTGTTCAAGAGTATATTTCACCACCTAAATGAAATAATGTAAATTAGAACACAAGACAGACTTCTGAATAATCTTATGAGGAAAGAAACACAAACAGAACTGATAGCATATCAGTGAATAATTTAGACGCAGTGATAGCTGTAGGTACATGGTATACAATATCCAAGACAATGCATAGTAGCACAACAGAAAGTCTACTTGTTCATCTGTCACATAAAATAATGCTCCACTACCACTTTCTTGTTTTTCTTACCATCAAGCAAACTCAATTCAGTTATTCAAGGAAGACTGTAATCTCAATTTACTCCAAGCTCTTACTGTTCTGGTTCTCAATAAATTTCAACGTGGGCTCCCTTGGTGGCACAACTAATATCCAGACAATATTCAACCTTGTTCCACGTTGCCTGAATCATGTGTAGTGTTACCGTAACCACAGAGCCCCTTATGCGGGCTTTCAGGTGTTGAAAGTCATTGATCTTAACCTGCACATAATCCGACAACACAAAATCAAGTGGGGTAAATATGGCGATCCAAGAAGCCAAGCAATTGGTCCACCCCCCAGCCATCTCTCTGTCCAGGTGATCCCTAATATAGTGGTAGAAGTGTGGCGGTGACCCCTCTCGTTGGAGGATAGTTTGAGGTGATAATTGGGGCAGCACATACAGCTCCAACAGGTCCAAGTATCAACGTCTGGTTACAGTCTTTTCTGAAAACAAAACTGGTCCAATCAACTTGTCGTGCAATAAGCCGGCCCAAAAGTTACTCTAGGGCTGCCTCTCTCCAACTCACATGTAACATGTTGATTTTGACTGTCCCAACAAATTCTGCAGTTGTACCCCTTTATGACTCCACTGACATGGAACATCGCCTCATCCAAGAAGCACACTTGATGGTGGAAATCAGGCGAGGTGTCAATTATTTCTAGCATGTCCACAGCGAAATTTGTGTGTGCTACTTGGTCACTTGGTTTTAGTGCATGAATCATTTGAATCTTGCACACCCTTAAGCGAAACCTCTTGTTCAGCACATAGTACACTGTTGAACATGGAATTTGTAACTGCAAGCTGGCAGCAAGAATTGGTTTGTGCGGACTTTGGTGGGATGCCTCTCTAATGTGATTGGCATTTTCTTCAGAGGTCTGTGTCTTTCCAGGAGATTTTACACACAACAAACCACCTGCAGTCCTCAGTTTCTTTTCCCAGAACCAAATGCTTTTCCATATAGGAGGTTGATGTGCATATTGTGTTCTAAAATGACACTGGACAGATGTAAGAAATTGTAACTCTGCTAGCCACAACACGCACTGAACTTGTTCTTGTGGTGTCGACATCGTTACTCAGTTTGGTAAAGGTCACCAGCTGGCACATGCATGTGGACCAGGCATGAATAGAACTTTCAGACCTTTCCTTTCCGATGACATAAACTGGATATGTGTATGACAATTTGTTTCTGAGATACAATTTTTTTTTATTTTGGATACCTTTCATCCGAACACACTGTATTAAAAAAAAAAAAGAATGTACTCATATTACAGAACTCTGCTGACATGAACACACCACACACACGTTTTTAACATACCCAGCATTACTCTCAGAGCTTCGAGCATTTGCCAGTAGAGCTGTCTGTCTGCGAGTCCCCCAACGACTGTGCACACTGCGACACTTTGCACAAGTGAATGTCACACTAAGAAATCCACTACCATCATCCACATCTCGATGAACTGCATGAGGTGGTGATGAAGCAAGATCTTCTTGTCTACGCATCACCAAACCGACATATGGACCAAGCACCCAAGAAGTGCTTTTTAGTTTCCTATATTAACAGAAACAAAAATACAGACTTATTTTTATGAAATACAAGATGTAACAAAATGATGTGATGTGTATGAAGGGCACAAAAAAGTAAAATACTGAATTTTACAGGAAAAATCCGATTAGCCAAATCTACATACTTTGTTTATACAATGGAATGATGGGAGGGTGAATTAAGATGAAACCTCACTTTTATTCTTTTTGATAATTCATGTAAGCACTAGCTTTGTACCTAAACTGGCATACTGCCAAGGGAAAAGACAGGCAGATATTACTAAATTAAATTAACTGTTGAAATCAAATAAAAATGACAGGTGAGCAATCAAGTGTTCTAGTTCTACAACTAGAATTATCAGACACAAAGAGAGAAGAACATCTAACTATCAGAAAGGAAGTTTTAATAAAAACAAAGCAGGTGTAACAAAGTGTGAACACTGAACTAGTTCTGTTTCCCAGCCTGCTGAGCTAGCACAGGATTGAACAACCATGATTATAGTACGTTGTACAGTTAATTTCAGCCATTCTTTGCAGGAAGAATGAACATAATATTTACACTTTATCTGCCATGCATCACACTACTGTAATGGTACATGTGTGGCCTGGCTGGTCAAGTGTTATGGATTTCAATACCATTAAACCCAAGCTAAAATTCTGGTAACCACATACAATTCTACATAGTGACATGAACCAGAAGAGAACAATCAATTACTTTCAATTAACATACTTTTTCTTTAACTCCATTATCCAACTAAAAACTATACTAGAACAGCAGTTCTGCACGATCTCAACTTTACCTAATGTAATGCAAAATTCTGACATATGCCACCTTGCACTTCACTTTTAGATATACTGGTTGAAGGTCAAGAGAGGTCATGATATCCTCCATATCTATTGTTAACTTCAGATCATCTCTTGGGACACTGCTGTTCACTGCATACAGTGAAATTGTAAGTCGAGCAAGTGTTGACTGCATCCAGACTGTTATTTTCACTGCATCAGAATGCTCTGATAAACCACTTTCTGCAAAAACCAACAGAGAAATGACTTGCACACATAATATAAAATGACAAAGATTACTTGAGACTAACAAAGACTAGACTGGCTCACCACCCACATTACATATCACTTCTTATACGCCCAACTGTTTCATTAAAAATACAATACTTATATGCAGTGCACATAGGACAACAGTTACAATGCTTCACTCAAAAGAGAAATAAGTAAATGAGCAAACTTTTCAACATTTGATGATGATAAAAAAAAACTCTGGCTTTTAGTCCACAATCAAATTATACCAACCGAGCAACCACTGCTTGTCAGCAAAGTTAGTGCCAACTTTTGTGGATAGAGGGTGTCGCATGGTCAGTGCTACAGATTCCCAAGGCCGTTAATCTCGGTTTTCCATTCAAGTAGCTGCCCAATTATCCTCATGAGGCTGAGTAATGGGAAGCACAACAGACCACTGTAGGTCGCAGTGCAAGGGCAGAGAAGGCCCACCCCTTGTACATTCATTCATTGATTCATTCATGAGGCTGAGTGAACGCTGTTCTATACCCATTACTTCTCAGAAAAACTGGCAGTGGCGGGAATCGAACCTGGGACCTCTGGATCTGTAGCCATGAAGTCTGACCACTAGACCACAGATTATTAAGAAGTTCTTAATTCCTTCATTTATTTAATGATGTTTTCAACCTACGTCACACAGAGAGATGATTAAAAATACTGAACTGGTAAAAACACAACCTATTACAAAGTACTTACCAGGGGGAACCAAGGTAATACAGGCAACCTTGAGAGTCAACTGTTCTAGATCTCGCCAAATCACCTACTGCAAAGTTAAACATTATAACCCCTCCCCATAATCTGACTGGCTGATTCCTGTCTAGCTTACCAAAAGAAGTGGTCTAACATAAAAACAGAACTTCCAGAGCACACTAGTCTGCACAAAGAACATTTGCCCAAACTGACCATGCGAGCAGTCAGAGTATTACTTTGAGACCAGGTGCTATTTTGATTAGATATTTTGACTGTGTCTGCTCAATTCTTGTGAACATTAAATAATAACAACAACCTATACTAACTCTGGTAAACTTAACCCCCCCTCCCAACATGTAACTCTATAACTTCATTTAAAAATATGAAATACCAGATGCTTCAACATAACTCACGTTGTTCGTTAGAATCTTCTGTGACCAGAGGAGTGATTGGGGATTCCCTGCTGCCACTGCTCTCTGGAAATACTGTTGGACTAGCCGCAGTGGGTGGGTCTAAAACTGGAGCTGCCACAGTATTTGATGAGGAGAAACTGAAGAGGTGGAGACTGGAAAAAAATTCCAGAAGTCCAAAAAGCAACCCTGCCATCAGCTTCATCTGCAAGACAATTTCATAAAATTAGACTGACCTTAGAAACAGCATTTACTTGTAATTTAAAAATAAAATTTTATTTAATGTCATTAACTGTAATAAAGAGTTCTACATAACATATTATTGTGTTGAAATCTCAAATAGGTTTGCGGCTTTGGAAAACTTGGACACTGAGGTGGATCTTAATAAATCTTGGGAAACTATTAGAGAGAATATCAAAATGTCTGCCAAAGAGAGAGTAGGTTATTATGAACTGAAGAAGCATAAGCCATAGTTCAATGAAGGATGCTCAAAATTATTAGATCAATGAAAGCAGGCCAAATTGCAATGCTTACAGGATCCAAGCAAGTTAAATGGGGATAATCTGAACAAAGTAAGACATGAAACCAGCAGGCATTTCAGGAACAAAGAGGGAATATCTGAAAGACAATATTGATGAGCTTGCAATGAACAGTGGGGGTACGCGGTAGCATAGTGGTTAAGGTACTATGCTACAAGCCGGAAGGTCGCGGGTTCAAGTCCCGATTTGGATTTTTTCAATTGACCTAATCCTTCCGGCCACACTAGGCCCTGGGGTTTACTCAGCCTCTAACATAAATGAGTACCAGGAATTAATTAAACTCTGTGAAGCACGGCTGGTGCGTAAGGCTGACAACCTTACCGCCATCTTTGAGCTGATTATCAAGGTAAGGTGGGACCCTTAACGTCTCACAACCCTATGGGACTTCACGGCCTGTTACAGGGACAGCTTTAATTTTTTTTTTTGCAATGAACAGTAAGAACAAGAACATTACAGACCTGTATAGAGGAATAAATGACTTTAAGAGGGGTTACCAGCCTAGCAGTAACTTAGTGAAGGATGAGAATGGTGATCTGTTTGCAGATTCCCACAACATTTTGAATAGTTGGAGGAACTACTTCTCTCAGTTACTGAATGTACAGAGGGTCCATGATGTTAGGCAGACAGAAATCCATACAGCTGAGCTGTTAGTACCTGATCCTAGCCCTTCTGAGGTTGAAAGTGCTATTGCAAAATTGAAACAGTATAAATCGCCAGGTAGTGATCAAATTCCGGCAGAACTTAATCAAGTACGAGGTGAAATATTATGGTCTGAAATCCATAAACCCAGTCTATTTGGAATAAGGAAGAATTGCCTGAGCAGCGGAAGGAGTCTATCATTATATCAGTTCACAAGAAGGGCAATAAAACTGACTAGTAGTGAGATAGCACTGCTATCAACTTCATACAAAATTTTATCCAATAAACTTCTCTCAAGGTTAAGTTTATATGTAGAAGAACTTACTTGGGTTCATCAGTATGGGTTTCAACATAACAGATCAACTACAAATCAGGTCTTTTGCATTTGTCAGACATTGGAGAAAAAATGGGAGTACGATGAGACAGTACATCAGCTATTCATTGACTTCAAGAAAGCCTATGATACGGTTAGGAGGGAAGTATTGTACAGTATTCTCAGAGAGTTTTGGAAACCAATGAAACTAGTTAGGTTGATTAAAGTGTGTTCATACGAAACGTATAGTAAAGTCCGTGTAGGTAAACATTTGTCTGATAAATTTCCTATCCAGAATGGTCTAAAACAAGGAGATGCTTTATCGCCACTCCTTTTCAACTTTGATTTAGAATATGCAATTAGGAATGTCCAGCGAAACCAGGTGGGACTGAAATTAAACGGGACACATCAGCTGTTGACCCACGCCAATGATGTGAATCTACTGGGTGATAATGTAGATCCCATAAAGAAAAACACACAAACTTTAATCGACGCAAATAAAGAGGTTGGTCTAGAAGTAAACACTGAGAAAACTAAGTATATGTTGCTGTCTCATTGACAAAATGCAGGGCAAAATCATGATACAAAGATATGAAACAGGTGTTTTGAAAATGTGGCACAATTCAGATATTTGGGAACAACAGTAACAGATCAAAACCTGATTCAGGAGGAAATTAAGAGGAGACCATTCAGTCCGGAACCTTTTGTCTTCTCATCTGCTGTCCAAAAACATAAAAATTAGAATATACAAAACTATAATTTTGCCTGTGGTTCTGTATGGGTGTGAAACTTTGTCTCTGACATTAAGGGAAGAAGACAGACCGAGGGTGTTTGAGAACAGGGTGTTGAGGAGAATATTTGGACCAAAGAGAGATGAAGTTACAGGAGGCTGGAGAAAACTGCATAATGAAGAGCTCTGTAACTTGTACTCTTCTCAAAGTATAATTAGAATGATCAAGTCAAGGAGAATGAGGTGGGCAGGGCATGTAGCACGAATGGGGGAGAAATTGGAAATCGTACAGGATATTGGTGGGAAAGCCAGAAGGAAAGAGACCATTGGAAAGTCCAAGGCGTAGGTGGGTGGACAATATTAGAATGGATCTTAGAGAGATAGAATGGGATGGTATTGATTGGATTGATTTGGCTCAGGATAGGGACCAGTGGAGGGTTCTTGTGAACATGGTAACGAACTTCGGGTTCCATAAAATGCTGAGAAATTCCTGAGTAGCTGCAGAATTGGCGGCTCCTCCAAAAGGGCTCAGCTCCATGAGTGAGTGAGTGAGTGAGTGAGAGTGTGAGTGAGTGAGTGAGTGAGAGTGAGAGTGTGAGTGAGTGAGTGAGTGAGTGAGTATCTGAAGAATACTAAATCATAAATTCAATTTCCCTGCAATTCACTATTTTCTAGTCTTGTTCTACAAGACGAATTTTTATACTGAAAAACAGTGATGGAAACCAAAGACAAAAGGAAAGGTCCTGGTATAACAGACACATAAAACAGAAGAGGGCCAATGTCTTATAAAAACACAAGAATATGAACCTTCATGACCTTCTTTATAGAAGACAAAATACACTGAAGTGCCAAAAGTCATGGGATAGGTAACTAGTATCGTGTAGGACCCCCTCTAGCCTGGCGAACTGCTGCAACTCGATGTGGCATCAATTCCACAAGTGGACGGAAGACCTCTGGAGAGAAGTTGAGCCATGCCATCTGGATAGCCGCCCACAGCTCCCTGGTATTTGTAGGTGCAGGACTTTGGGTGCGAATGGACCTCTCCACCACGTCCCATAAATGCTCGATTGGGTTTATGTCGGGCGAACGTGGTGGCCACACCATTTGTCGGAACTCTCCAAAATGCTCCTCAAACCAATTCTGGACAACTCTGGCCCAATAACACGTGCATTGTCCTGCTGGAATATCCCATCATTGTGGGGGTACATGAAGTCGATGAAGGGATGCAAATGGTCACCAAGCAGTGTAACGTAGCAGTCACTGGTCAATGACATGTTTACATGGATGAGCACACCCAACTCATTCCACGTGAACACACTCCACACCAGTATGGAACCACCATCAGCCTGCACGGTGCCTTGTTGACAACTGGGGTCCATGGCCTCTTGGGGTCTGCGCCACACCCAAACCCTACCATCTGCCTGAAACAACTGATACTGTGACTTATCAGACCATGCCACATGTTTCCAATCCTCCAGGGTCCAATTAGTGATGTCACAAGCCCAGGTGAGGCGCTGTGTCCTGTGTCGTGGTATTAACAGAGGCATTCTGGTTGGTCTTCTGCTCCCATATCCCATGGAAGCTAAAGAATGCTGCACTGACCTGCTGGATATGCATCTGGTACCCCCTGCATTGAATGTGGATGTGATTTCAGCCAGTGTTGCTTGTCTGTTACCACGTACAATTCTAGCTAGATGCCGCTGGTCATGATCATTAAAGACCCGTGGTTGGTCACTGCGCTGTCCACGGTGGGTGGAAATGCCTTCCACAAGATATTCCCGGTACACATGTGACACCGTGGATCGAGGAATGTTGAATGACTGCACAACTTCGGAAATGGAATGTCCCATCCGCCTGGCACCCACTATCATGCCCCGTTCAAACTCTGATAATTCACGTTGGCTTGCCATGAGCAGACTGGCCGGTGTTCAACCTGACTCATGAGAGAACACCACACAACTGATACTGCTCTGGGCATTCCCAAGCCGTGAAGGGATGGTGGCGCCACTTAAAAATAAATTTACATACTGCTATCCCATGACTTTTGGCACTTGAGTGTATAATTTGATTTCAACCTACTGAAGTGACTAAATGAAATGAAGTCTGCATCTGCTACATCAGTATGGAGTGAATTTCTAACATTTTGAACACAATCTGTGCCTCCCTTATCAGGGGCTGATGTGACAGGCAACAGAGCTGTTTACTGTACATACACATACTGGTACCTTGTGAAGCCTGTTCTTTTTGTAAAGGAGCAGACCAATAAGAAAGCAATGGTCAGAGTCAGGCTGTCACCCATCCTACCTAGGCAATAGTCAATTTTGCAAAATGTGGAAATTCTACAACTGCTAGCCAGTGCTAACTCTTCCTTCCATGGATCCTAATGCCTGTGTGTTGATGGTTCTGCTTCACTGAAATATGGTGGTAGTGATGTTAGATGATCAACTTAAAGAGTAATTTCCACATCTTCACTGAAGTTATCAAAATCTAGCCACAGATCTCAATAGCCTCTTTCATAAGACAATCCATGTACACCATATTGCAGTTTCTGACAGTACTATATTATCTTGAAATGTATACAACATCATGATTTGGTGCTGTGTTCAGAAACCACAAACTTGTTCAGCCGTAACAGGTATATAAGCTGTGCATGTTCCTTACAGCTATCCCTAATGGTGCAGCCCATCTGTCCAACATACACACTGTTACATTCACTGTACATGAAACATGTATACACTACCACCATACAGAATTGATGAATACTTTTTATTTATCTTCTTGTTAAAAACACATACCTTGTATCTTCTGGATGGGTTGAACATTCCAATGTTTTTTGATATTTTCATTTTTCAGATTTTTGTTTGTGGTACACATCTGACTGTTATGTGAAAATTTTAACTGCATATCATCAGTAAAGGTATTAATGATCTCAGCAACAGTGTCTAACTGAACACTTTGCTGATTCCTGTATTTCACTAAAATGTATCATGTGCTGGGATGTTACGCTCCATGTCTAGAATCTGAGAGTCCTGCAATATTGTTTTCTTCCTCGGAATCAATGTTGACAGACTTAAAATAATTTCATCACAACTGTGTCATCTTACACTAAATATAATGGATCCCATCTCAGTTCTATCACCATACCTCTAGTTTGTGTATTATCAAGATCTTTTGAAGCCACATATATGCCGACAACTTCTTCTCATTCAAACCTACACTGGACACTTTCATGCCACCATACTCACATACAGTATACAGAGAAAACTGTTACAACAGTAAACATTCAGTTTGGAGGAAGCAAAAGTGAATATAACTTTATGTTCAAATTCATGACAAACCAGAGACATTAGTATTATACGAACTTAAATATCTATCAATTGATCTTTATTAGCAGTGCTGAAGCTCAACTTCATTTGGTGGGGTATAATGCACTGAATATGCAGGACTTGAACAGTGCAATGATAAAAAAAGGCTCTTCTCTCCTTCTCATCCACAGCAGAAAGTTCTAAACAGGCCTCCAGAAATATGGTTACCACTCACCATGGCCAAGTTATGGAGACTAGTCGCAAACATAAAAAAATATTTGCATGAAACATACTGCTAGTGTACTGACAAAAACACTTTCATATGTGGCTAGCTGATTTAAATTAGATTTCTGGATCCATGAGTTTCAAAGTACTCACTCTTAATAAAAGAGATAAAGAATCAACATAGCTACTTTATAAAAGTAAAAAAAGTAAAGTAAAGGTATCCCTGTAACAGGCCGTGGAGGCCCATAGGTATGAGAAATGTTGAGGGTCCCACATTTTCTAGACGGTCGGCTCATAGATGGAGGTAAGGTTGTCAACCTTAGTCACTGGCCACCCTTTATCCCAAAGAACATTCCAAGAATATTCCTGGTATTCATTTCTGTTAAGAGGCTGAGTCAGCCCCAGGGCCATATTGCGGCTGGAAGGATTAGGTAAACTGAAAAAATCCAATGACCTCAACAGGATTTGATCATAGCTTTGTACCTTAGATTATTCACCAGAATGATTATGAAGGCATTGGGTAGGGGGGGACATAAGGAATCTGGAAAGAAAGAAACCACACTACAGTATTTTTATTATACAGACACACTCCCATTAATTTTCTGTGACAGACATTATCTGAAATGCTTTCTCACCTGTTCCTGGGATACAGATATGCTGACTGGTGTTATATCAACATGTACACAGAAACCAAGGCTCCCAAGTGCCACTTTGTCATTCTGATACTTTGCAGAAACTCCAACTGTGGCATTAGCAGACACAGGCTTCACAAAATGAAGTTTTGTACCATTCTGCAAAGTGTAACAACTCAGATCTGCCAATGACAAACTCCATGGAAAACTGACTTTGTCTGGGGAAGAGGACAGACACAAATATGTTAATAGCAAATGAAACTTGGGCCTAGAATTGATTCCTTTAAATATAATAATGTATAAAAATGTTCAGTGAAAGAGGATCTGATATTAAAGTAAAATAGTATTAAATGTAATGCATCATGAAAAGTAGTTAATGTCATAAATTGTGATTACAATGACAAAATTGGTCTAGTTGAGAAGTTTATGTTATCATCTCAGTTCTCAAATTGTTAAAATTCTCATCTGACACTGAAAGAAATCATTCTTATATAATGAAGGAAGATCATATCCCTAACATAGCTGTGATGACACTATTGTGTTTGCTTAAATGCCATACATCACACTATTTCCAAAATTTTGTTTTAAAAAATCAGGATATCAGACATATTCACAGATACAATTTTCCAGTACCTGCAGTCTTTGACATAATTTATAAACTGGATTTTACTTTATTAGGAAATATATTTTACGCCCCCTACCTCCAAACCAGCAATTTCATGCGAAAATTTTCACAAGTTAATTTTACAGCATATTTATAACAAATGGAATGTACTGAATCACTCAGTAATGGCTTGTGATCATGTGAACAAGTGGGACCAGAGCCAAACAAACACCCCCCCCCCCATTCTATTTAAATGTTCACATTTCAAGAGTTTATGTCAAACAGTATCACCTCTTTTGCAACAATTTGCAAGGTACTCTGGTTTTCTTAAAATCACAAAATGCTGAAACTGCTTATTTAAAGCTAGTAAACATTCACAATTTCAATTATTTTATTAAAATATAACAAACAGAGAGTTTAAACAATAACATATGCACAAATTAAATTTTGTCCTAGGGCATAGGAACTGTGAACATTTATAGTAAATACCAGTGCAGACCCTTACCCAAATTTTAACATTCTTATTACTCACCTCTGGTCCATATGCTCTCAGGCAGCTTTACAGGTAATCCAGATGTATAGTGGTAAAGGCCTTGCTTCTGAGCTGCACTGCGCAATGTCAGAAATGGAAATGTCATGACCAGAACTTCAGGAGGGGGAGATGTCTTACTGTGATGACACTGTGCTAGAGCATCCTCTATTGACTGAGCCCCTATTGCAGATAAACTGGTTGTGGGGAGGTATATCACCAACTGAGCCATATCACCGCACAGAACCAAACCTCGCCAAACAGGAAACCAGTGGAGAATGTTGTCTTTGCTCCATTTTTCCTGTAAAAAACCAAGCAAATATCTTCACACAAGTTTTCTACATACATATATATCATATGTCTACATACACAGACCAAATAACAACATAACTACTCCAGCAGCAACAAAGAACCTACAGCCAAAGGTTCATACATAACAAACGCGATAATAACATTACACCAACATCCTTATGATGTGGGCAAATAATACACATAACATCCATGCCGCAAAGGGAATGCTGTGCAAATAAATCCAAAACAAAAGATATTGAAGCAAATATCTTTTAAACAATGAAGAAAACACTGGGATGTTAATTAAGTTCAATTCATTTTAATTAAGGTTAATTTATTTTCATCAAATGTCGTGTTAGCATGGATACAAAATTTTGTCACACCGTGCAATAATTTTAGCAAGGTAGAAGACACCTGATGATGGCTGTATACAGCTGAAACATTCAGTGCGGAAGAATGGTGACTAGATAATAAGCTGCATTTAAGACAGAAATATATGTGAAATAAGTAATATATTAATGCAACAGGTTGCTTAAATACAATATCTGAAATGTTCTTACTGCCTGTTCTGGAATTGTTAATGTGGAGGCTCTCTTGGCACTTTCTGATTGTGTTCCTCGACTGTGTGCCACAGGGGAGAGGGATGGCCCAGTCTGGGCTACCATTTGGTCGTGGTCTGAGCTGCTATGAACAGATTCCTGAGGCGTAGGAGCACGTCGAGAAGGGACGACTTCTATCCCAAAGCCTCCACTGGTTTCTGATGATAACCGTCTAGAACGATGATGAACACTGCTGCCACTGGATGTTTTACTTGTAACCGGGGCAGACAGGTCACTTCTAGTAACGCTGTAGTCAGGAGCATAGCGGAGCCATCGCCACATCATTGGGTCCACACAAGCACGAAGCTAAAATAATGATATCCAGATGGTGTAGGAAATATAAGGCAAAGCTTGCTGAAGTCTGATTACAATCAAACAGCCTCTCTCCAATTTATGTTTAACATTTAACAGACGAATGTTATATATATCTACAGCAAGTAATGGATGAATGTTATATATATATACAGCAAGTAACACCCCGCTGTGGCCCAATGTTATATTTACATAAGGCAGGACGTGTGCTCCCTTAGGGAGTGTTGGCAGTTTGATCTTGGGTTTGAAACCAAAACAAACTCATGCAAGTTCATGCCAGAGGTTCATTTGTTAGCTCTGAACAGTGAAATCGTTTATCATGGTACTGGTTTTGATACTATTTACGATTAGATATGACTATTTATGACCTGGTCAGCCAAATAGAGCCCAGCTTTGTTTTCAGAACTGAGGAGTAAATACTCATCTGTGCTTGCACTTAGTGCTTCTGAGCTTAAGGAAGTGCGACGTATTCAAGGATTGGTTTTCAGTAGTGAATTATCAGTTAGGAAGTCAGTGCCGATTTTCATATATTTCTTTATCAGTCAGGAAGTCAGTGTCAGACTGTCATATGTTTCTTTATATATCATTTTTATTTTGTGTCTCAGAAGAGGTATAAACCCAATTAGCCAGTATTACTTTGTGAGTAAAAGGCATCTTCATTACTGTGACTTTTGGTATTAGTGTCGGACTGGCACACTTTTCGACTAGTATTATAATTACTTTGCATCACTATTTTGCAAGTATTATTAACAGATGTTGTCAATCAACATAATTTATTTGATTTAACTGTAAACTCCCCTACCCCAAGATGATTCTTCAATCATAAGAGGCGAATATCAAGGTCAGTGGCATTTCTCGGGGGAGGCCAAGTTCATCTGGAGCCCAACTGAGTCGACTGGAGGGAAAACATTCAAAACACTGGCCAACCAAAGGGAAACAAGGACAATGCCGTGTGTGTTCGCTAAATAAGAAAAGCAGAAGCACCCTTTTGTATTGTAAAAAATGTGATGTTGCGCTGTGTGCCGTGGACTGCTTCGAGAAGTGGCACACGCATGTCAGAGTGTGAGGTATCATCAAGGTTGAAGAAAAAACTACGGGTAAATCCTTTGGAATTTCATAACATATACAATAAATATTATATTTTGCAGTTCATGAGAAAATAATCACAGTTCATTTTTATTTGTAAAAATTGCTCTTTTGTGCATATGTAGACAATTTTATTGTCTTTCAGGTTGTTTTTAATTCGTATTTCTATGTTGCATAGAATGGGAAATATGTATTTTTTTCTGAAAGTCTGCAATGTTAAAGACTTAGGGCCACTTAAATTCTGTCCACAGAGGGCTGTCAGCAATTTAAAAGTCTGTACGTTAAAGGTTAATCCCTCAAGCCGTTTTCATATCACCTCTACATTACCCTGTTGAGTAGTATTTGAATTCATGTGTAGCATCCTGTTCACTTAGTGTTCAGCATTTTCCCACACTCTGTGAAAGTATCTTAACAGAATTTATTGCCCTTATTTGCTGATCTGAAACACATTCACAACCAAAGGAACAGCCATGTTTATTGACTAACATGCATAACTACTGAATAAAAAAATCTGAGCCTGTATATAGCAATTCTAAGAAAACAGATGGCAAGTTTAAATATTTTTAAGATGCTGCAAACAGTGTACCTATGCATGTATAGCTGCTGTAGCAGCAGGGTAGCGAACAGCACGCATGGGTATGGGAAACCAGTTTGAGTGGTTAAAGTGCAACACAGTAATATTTGACCAATGTAATGTTTAATTTCTGAAAGCAGTGAACACACATTTAATTTTTACCCTACAATTAATTTTACTTACATAGTTTTTACACTTTAGACATCCATGAAAATCGCTGGGAATGAATAGTGTCTCAATTTGCTCGTGCTAACAATATTAATTAGGCAAAAATATAAATATTATAAAGCAATACAGAAACTGCCCGAGATTAGTAAGGAGGCTGGTACAGAACTGAATGCTGAAAACATACATAACTGCTTATGGCTCATCACCAGAATTTAGCACAAAATTATACTAGAAGCATAACTATTAAATTCTCTGAAAACAATAACAAAGTTCATACTGATAATAAAATATTGATACAATATTATCTATGAAATCAAGAGCAGATTAAATTTAGGAGATTTTTGCTACAATTAAGTTCAGGAAATTTGTATCTTTTCATGGCCTATCTAAAAATCCGAAGACTGAAAAATACAAAACTATAATTTTACTTGTTATATGTAAGTACAAAACCTGATCTCTCAGGCCAGAGGAAGAAGACAGACTAAACAAGCAATGCACTAGGTCAGGAAACAGTATCTAGAAGAAACCACTTGGGTGACAGGCATATACAGGAAAATAATATTAACACCAGAAAGATCAAGTGTTAATGTGTGGACACAATTCAGCTGGCTTGGGATAGAGTCCGATGGTGGAAACTTAAGAATATGGCAATGAACCTTCAGGTTCCATAAAACAAGAAAATCCTTCATCTGCTGAGTAACTTATCAACTTTTCAAGCAAGACTCTACACCATGAAATTGGTTAATCATTAAGTCAACTAGAACTGAAGTAGAGGTCAAAGGAAGAATATTTGTTTCACCCGAGAGCTCATACACAAATGTTTCCTCAAATCCCACCCATAAGCAGCCACTATGCTATTTTGTCTTATCAGAAAACTGACAGAAGCATTACATATATGTTCTTATATCCATACACCAACAGTTGAATATAAAATGCAAATTTCTTTGAACATTCTAGTAAAGCAGATGTAAACCAACTTATGTTTATTCTTTTCAAAGGGCAGTGTTACTTATTAACTACTACAACCTACTTAAAAAGTGACCATCTGTAAGACCACGATAAAGAAGGGAAAGTAATATTACAATAAGAATTTAGGGAAACAGTTTTTCATAATGTGGACTGGAGGAAACTATTTCAGGTTTCAACCTAGTGATGATAAGAGTGTGAGTTAAGTTACTTACTTTCTCTTATTTCATCAACGTACATTATAGATATATACAAGTGCCATACCTCACGGACATTAAAGATGAGTACAGGGGGATGATCTTGACTGTTTGGATCTTGTGTGCACTGCATTGTCAGACATAGTAATGGTTGTTGTATGGTCTGAATTTGATCAATGGTTTCTAGAGATGTAACATTTTCTGGTCCAGACAGAACAAGAGCCTGTTGCGGCTCTTCAAAGACACCTCCATGGGGGCTGACAGCACCATGCTTCAATGAAAACTCGAGTACAAACGCCTTCAGTGCACCCAAACTGAGGGTGAAAGCTTTAGTGTTAGGAGTGGTCACTTTCTGATAGCTCATTTCTTCCACGCACAATTCCAGGTACTCCACACCTGCAGAAGATACAGAGTGTTACCGTGATCAGACACAATTCATAGCGTCCAATGCATAAGATGGTGAATATGATTTTATCTTTCATGCACAAGCATAAGGGTTGTTCAAATAAAACCCATTTCCAGTGCTGCTGGCAAATATGGTAACTTGGAGGATTTCATCTGAACCCTCATAAAATAATTCCTCTCAAATATACTGGAACTTCTAAAAAAAAATTCTTTACAAACCCAGAAACATAACAGAATACTAACCAGTGACGTGCCGGGCATGAAAGCAAGGGAAGCATTGCTTCCATAGCTAAGAAACGAAAAGAATAGAAGTCACACATAAATAATTCAATTTGAATAATAAGGATGTAAATATTGTCATGTTCTTAAAAATTTAGTGCGTGCTAAAGGCCACATGCCTCTTCTCTTCCCCTGCTTGGGGGGAGGGACCAAGTTTCCTTTCATTAATCTTCGCACAATATCGTCTCACCCGAAGTTGTTACGGAAGCAGTTTTCAGTTTGATGGCTAGGCAAACTGTGTTCTTTCGATGGTTATATGAAAATTAACTGTTTATGTGTGATTTCAGTCTTGTTGGGTGTTATAGGTAACATTAAGTTTTATTAAAATATTGTAAGTGCATATTTAGATGGCGTAAGATTGTATCTGTGATCGTATTTTGAAGCATCAGAAAGAAGCTATCCGAGTTTAAGGGAAGCAAGTGTGATATTGTGGTACAAGTGGCATGGGAGTGATTAGACTACACACACAGGCCACAGCTAAAATGAATGCTGGCAGACAACGCAACTGCAACTGTGCAGTTGAAAGCCTTTTAAAACAGGGATTTAATATCAGGGACTTTTCTGAAAAGAAAATAATTATAGAAAGAGGATGACCGACATGCGATTTTCCAGAACTTAAAGCACAAACCAAATTATGTGTGAGAAAATTTAATTTGGAACAGTATTCTAAAACAGAGTGGCTATCTGGTTGCCATAATATAGGAAAATTGTTTTGTTGGCCATGCCTATTGTTTCTCAAAGAAAAAAAATGTATGGAACAAGACTGGGTTTGGTGATATCAACCCTCATAAAGCACTGAAACTACATGAGAACTCTCAGACTCACATTACTTCAACAATGCAACTTGTTATGTTCAGGAAATCTCGAATTGACTGTCAACTTGACAATCAAAAGTGTGTGACAATACTATAGCATAATGAAAATGTGAAAGAAAATATAGAAATAATGAAATGCTTGATTGATATCATCTGCCATTTAGGAAAGAGGCAACTTGCCCTCCAGGGTCATGACGAAAGTGTGGATTCTATCGACCAAGGTAATTATGTGGAATTAGTTCACTTGTTGAGGAAATATGATCATAAACTCAATGCTCACCTTCAGAACAGTACAGTATTTACAGGTTTATCGAACAGAATATAAGATTACCTTATTGACTCAATAAGTGACGTAATTCTAACCGAAGTAAAAAGAGAAGTTCGGTCCCTTTTGTTGCTGTAATGGTTGACGAGACAATTGACATTCGAAGCCAATCACAGCTCTCAATCATATTAAGATATGCAACTAGTGATGGTGAAATACAAGAACGGTTTTTAGCATTTTCGGATGTGAGTGTTGATCGAACTGCATCGGCGTTAGCTGAACGCATTTTAGACCATGTAGTTCAGTATGGTTTTGGCAGCAAAATATTGGCACAAGTGTATGATGGGGTGGTGGTCATGTCAGGTGAACTTAATGGGCTACTAACTAAAGTGAGAGACACATTTCCAAATGCCATGTTCATACATTGTACAGCACATAAGCTTTATACTTTCACAGTATGTCTCCAGTATTAAAGAGTGCAATGTGTTTTTCAAACCACTGAACGGCTTTTCTTCCTTTTTCTCTGCAAGAAGAAGTGAAGTGAACAAGAAGTGAAAAAGAGGTTGCCGGAAGTTGCACCAACCAGGTGGAACTATAACAGTCATCTAATAGAGACAGTATATGAGTACAAATTTGAATTGAACACCATGTTCCAAAATATAACTGAAAATCCAGATAACTGGGATAATGAAACATACTTTGCCGCTTGAGGATTTCTTTCTGTGTTGCAAGATTTCAACTTTAATTTTCCACTTGCTGATTTCAAAGATTTGTTTTCAGTAACCACCGTTCTTTTCGACATAACAAACAAAATCAAATGACATATCTTTTTGTATCTGTAAAGTGACCGAAGGAAAAGATATAGCCAAGAAAAGAGAAAACTTCTAGAACATATTCACTGAAACGTCCTCAAATGAAGAAATTGATGAACCACAGAGCAAACGATTGCGTCTTGACAATGCAGGAGACACTTCAGAAAACTTTATTATGAAATTTTTGATAATGTTGTGAAACAAACTGAATTAAGCTTTCAGAACTTAGAAAAACTAAAATATCTTCAATTAATAAATTCTAGTTGCAGTAAGGAGTATGAAAAGACATTTCCTGAAATTCCTTTTGTCACTGAAAATGTTGTATGTTATGTGAACTGATCATGACAATTCCTGCAAGTAGTGCTTCGGTTGAACATTTGTTTTCTGCACTGAAGAGAATTAAAAAACTTATGCGAGGAACTCTCAAGGGGAAGGCAGAATGTCCAGGTTGTCTCTGTTGTCCATTGAGAAGAAATTATTGGAAAACATTCGCAACAGTGTAGGCTTCTATGACCATGTCATCAATAATTTTGCTGCTAAGGACAGGAAAATAGATTTCGTCTTCAAACAAATTTTGGTGAGTTCACTACTATCAGTTAATTTATTAGATACCACTGCTTCCCTACCAAAAATAGTATCGCACGCCACTCATACTAACATTTCATTAGGTACACAGAAAACAGAATTGCAGCCTTTTTAAAGATAAAATTTCTTAATTCCATTACAGTGCAGTTAAAAGTAAATCTGTGTTCGTGACTAATTTTTTGTCCATCTGTTGTTGTTACATTTGTGCATGTCCATTTTTCTTTCTGTTCAGTGATATCATTCTTTTGTTTTAGTACCTGATGGTGGCATTATTTTCCATTTGCGCTGATTTCTTTTTTACACATTTCATCAGAATGTTCACTACATACTCCATTCCCTATAAGAAAGTATCAAATAAACCAAAACCACTGAAATTCCAGAAAAAGGTTGTGTACTATTAAATCTTATCAAATTTACCAAACAGATGGACAAAGGGGACAATCCATGCATGAAATCATAAAATGTCAGTACTATAATGCTTCAGGTAAGGTACCTGCAAGTTTAGTGCAGGTGATATAAAATCTCCTCCCCCCCCCCACAAAAAAACACTTCACAGTTAAGTGTACAAATGTACACTGTTCTTTTGTCAGTGTTTGGAAATATTTTATTAGTTATTGTGACAAAGTTTTGAGAAAATTAATCTGTTTTTAACTTGGTGCATGGAGGGTTGCTGTCTTTGACAGTAAACTGGTTTGCACCAACCCTGACAGTGTCTACATGTACCGTTATTAACCATGAAGGTATTCTGAGAAAGTTGAGATGTTTGTGACTTGATGGGGGAGTGGGGGCAGAATTTCCTGTTGCCGAATGCAGTATTTAGTACTGGGCCAGCCCCAGCTGAAGATTGACAAAAAGCACGAACTTCTACGGCCCTTTGAGTAAACAGTGTGACTGCATGATAACCCTGAACCTAAGACAACACCCTATTAGGAAACATGTCAGCACTAATTTTGTATAGTTATTACAAGCAAACATGAAAAACAATTATGTACATGAACACGTGTTTTACATTAAGCCAGTCTCTTCCTCCTCACACTGACAGTCTTCACCCTTCCCCCAACTTCATCACCTTCACTGTAACATCTCTTTCCTGGGAATCACAGCTTCAGATTCATAGCTCTGGTGATTCTTCAGACAAACTCACAGCTCATGACTTCTAACTATGAAGCATATATCTTGTCTCTCATCACTACACTGAAGGCATAGTATGATGCAAATGTTAGCATTTATTGCATCTTAGAAACACCAATCCACTAAAAGCCCACAACTTTTAAAAACATCAATATATTTCTACACTCTGAAAACGGGGGGAAAAAATCTGTCTTCCATTTGGGTAAATTCGCTTAGTGGGGGTGGAGTCCAACTGGGTCCACTCGGCATGGCAGCCACTGATTGGCCTATTGTAGCCTGCACCGGGTGATTATGACGATGGAGAATTTGGTAGAATGAAGATCGGCAGGGGAACTGAAGTACTTGGAGAAAACCTGCCCCAGCGCCACTTTGTTCACAACAAATCCCACTTGACCAGACCTGGGATCGAACGCAGGCTGTCACGGTGGGAAGCCAGCAACTAACTGCTTGAGCTATAGCGTGGCCTTCCATTTGGGTAAGTACAACTCTAAACCAAGACACAGATTTCATGTAGAGAACATGTTTTTGTTCACTAAGAGCTGGTAGACACTACAACAAAAAACACAGAATTGTAAGAAAATTTACATGGGTTTTGGCCATGACCACAAAAAATGAACACAAAATGTGGAAAAATCTTAGACTGCAAAAAAGAAAATAGGAGTCTACTGTGCCAGTATTGTGTCCAAGTTAATCAGTTTGTTCCTAAAATCACATTACAGCTGTATGTTGGGTCACCATTAATTTTACATTCCTGAATGATGTAAGTAAGATATGTGAAGCTCAAGATGAATGCATACAGTATTTTTGTTACTGCACACATATCCTCTTCATACCCTAACCATTTCCTTCAATTAGTACCCTTGTATCATGCGTCAGAATACTCACTTTTACATTTAACAAATTTTGTGTTGATAACACTGGAAATATTAACAAATCAAATTTATAACCCATTTTATATTAACAGCACTTGCTTTCTTAAATTGATGCAATTCTCAGTGATCATAATGATCCTTCAAGCTATGGTAGCAGATATCCTACATATTCCTACACAACTTTTAATTTGCTTTGAATGATGTATCTATTATTATCAATCATGTAACTCATAAAGATTCATTAGTTCTGCACAAAAGCAACTTAAGATATCAATAAACTTAACAGAGAAATCTCAAGGTAATGAGTTTTAAAACTCTGATGATAATTACCAGTATGTTTAGCAGCATCTGCTAGAAGTGATGAATTCTGGATGATGTCAACAGCTGAAGTGGGATCAAATTGTGACTGTATAATACTTGATATTATCATCAACTTGGCTTTTGTACAGGTCAGTGTAAGGCTCTCTGAAATTAAGATAAGACCTATAATGTAATGATTTTGATTCTTGCATAAAGTAAGCTCAATATTTCTCTTCTTGAATGTTAGTCACCTGCTCTTAACGTCTGATCTGAGAGTGGAATATCACAATTATTCCAGTAATGTGTTAGCAGGAGATTCTGTCGAGTGTATGCAAGATTGCTTGGCATTAAGAAGGTTGTGTGGCTTCCTGGACTTAGCACCAGATGGCTGCTCATACTCAGTAACTGTAACAGTAAACACCTACATGTATCGAAATAACATTCACCAAATCTAAAAGAGGTGATTATGTAATCTGGATATACACCATAAACCTGAGTTTAGATTGCATTTTCCCATGCAGTTACACAGCTGAAGTCATGAATTATTGGTCCTTTTATTGAGAAACATATGGACTCCTTCTGTACATGGTAACACAATGAATCCATTTTACACATGTGTGCATGAATTGCAAACATCTATGAAATAAAAACAATTCCTTGAAAATAAGTTAAAAGTTCTAAAAATAGTGTGGCTCTAAATGAAGTACTATGATACCATATTCCTGTGACAGTTTATGTATATTTTGATGTTTGTCATACCTTTTAACAAAAAAACTTCAACATTTCTTTTTCACATTTATACATTTCAAATCAACTTGAACTGAAATGTCTTCATCGTTTTAACATGGTTTTACAAGAATATTAAATAACATAATTTACTTCATATTAGCTTACCCCCACTTAATACAAACCTTTTAAAATCTTTCTAAATCTTTATTGTATCAGAACCGACAAACTGTAGTACTAAAAATGTGTTCTGCACTTAAAAGAATGTATGTGACTGAAATACTTTGCACATTGTGCAATACCAGGATGGTCTTGGTGATAAAGACATGCAATACACTACCAACATCCACTCTATTTCATGTTAACAAGTACATCAGCATGAAATATCCATATCTACATACGTACACAGATTCAAAAGAAATGCATGACAAGACTAATATATTGGAAATATATTTCTGTGAACTTCTAAACAATTAAAATGTTAAACTTCACTGCTCCACATTTTAACAAACTAAGAATTGGAGATAAAGTTTTCTGTTTTGGTTATCCAAATGTTTAAACTCAGTGAAAAGTTCTTAAAATAGTGTGATGCTAAATGAAATACTACATTTACCGTATTCATGTGATAATTTGCGTATTTTGACTATAAAAATGAATGTTTGTCATCTTTCAATGAAAAACTCAAACATTTCTTTTTAAAATTTATAGATTTCAAATCAACTTGAACTGAATTAAACATATTACAATCTTTGGAACTTTTGACTAAATTTGTTATCAGTGGACTACACTGTGTTAAACAAATTATCACTGGATCACAGTGGACCATATGGCATTTAACCATTGATCTCAGGATCACACAGTGTTGAACCATCTGACAAGTGGAGAAAAAGTGTCAAATTAATTAACATATTGAAAGATAACTTACTTTCACATCGATGTGGAAATGACAAGCATGGAACATATGCTGTGGGGGAGCAGGCAGTTGGCATGTAGTGATGACAAGCCTCCGTGGATACATGGGCTTCACAATTCTTGCATCAAGACACTGACATTCCAAGGTAACCTTTGGCAAGTGGATCATTTGCCTGATCAGAGGTTTTGTGTTCTGTAAATAAGTACATGTGGCCCCTTATATAGCGCATATTGCAACTCAACTTTATAAATGTAGACAATTCTCTGTTATTCAGCGTACATTATGAAAAGCAATCATAAACAACAAAACACATCAGTACTTGTATACAAAATGTTATTATGAATGTGTTTTTCTTTGGTATTTTGTGTGCTTTTACCTACTGAACAATTAGCTCTCAGACTCATGAAACTGCAGATCAGCATGGAATTTTAAAATTCACTGTGAACTATTCCACAATATTTAAAAAAAAAATGAGCTTAGAATTAAAAATTTCACCAACACATTTTATGGTACAATGCATTAAGAGGCAAATCAGATGACATGGTGTTACAGTAAAACAAAAATTGTTTTCAGAAGTATTTTACAATCTAAAGATTTCTTCGTGGTTCAAACAGGGTTTTATAAGAATACTCAAAGCCATATTCATTTCATATTATCCTACCCCAACTTAATACTAACCTATTGAAATCTTTCTGTATCTGTATTGTATCAGATCCAGTGAACTGAAGTATAAAAAGGTTTTTTAATTAAAACAATGTATGTGGCTGGCAAACTTCGCACATTGTGCAATAACAGGATTGTCTTGCTGATGAAGACATGCAGTACAGTACCAACACCCATTTTATTTCATGTATTTTACAAGTATGTCATCATGAAATATCCATATTTATGAACATATATTCCAAAGAAATGCATCACAAAGACTAATATACTGAAAACTATTTCTGCAACTTTGTAAAACAAAATTTTGAACTTTGCTGCTTCACATTTTGACATACTAAGCATTAGAGATGTTTTCTGTTTTGGTTATTCACATGTCTCAGATAAAGTTAATATTCGAACTGGTTATAAATTAACACATTTAAATACTTATAGCTACACAGACACATACTCTATGTTTTCTAGAAGCTTGAGGAACAGTTGGATCAAATACTGGATGGTCTGCCAGATGGATGTTGATTACAGGTTTGAAAAGAGTCACCTGGAACACCTGTTTAGGAATATTATTGTCCAGCGAGTCAAAGTCTTCGGCAGATGCTGGGGGCAACTGCTCTCGTGTTAGTTCTAAAATTGAACAAGGAAAGTTCTAAGATAAAATACCTCATAATGCAGCTACAAATTTATATAAATTAGCAACATATTTTCCATAAAACTTCTGCTGGTTGACAGAAAGTCTATGAACTTAACATTAAAAATTGATTCTTCACATCAATACTTTCAACACACATAAATAAAATCTATATGGAATTTGCAGATAACAAAAAGGGTTTTGTATGTTACTTAAGAAAACAATATCAACTGTTGGTATAATTTAGCATCAAGTGAAATTAAAAGATTATCATGTACATTGAACAAATGATGAAGGCAGAAGCAGCCACAGCCTATTTCAAGTACTATCCTGGCAGTGGCATGTGATGATAGTGAGCAAAATCATGAAACATTCAGTCAGAATAATTCATTTATTCAGCCAAGACTTGAAGGAATTACCTCTTGAAAACAAGTCAGAGGCCTGAATGTTGAATGAACCAACAGTGGTTCAACAGGTATTGTCACTCAATTCCCACATTATTATTCCCAATTTCATTAAAAATGACCCTTCAAATTTTTTTCTTGTAGTTCTATTACCACATCAATTCTCCATGTCTTACACTGAATGGTGTTCCTATCCTGCTCATTCTCGTTTACTTTTCAAAAACCTGAACAAAAATATTAAAAATTATATTTTCCCTTCTTACTTATATGCTGAATGGTGTAAAAACTGTTTTCTACCCATAGTTATGACCAGTAGGATAACTAATCATTCATGTGAACAGTTTTATATACAATGCAAACACTAAAACAGAACTTAAATCAAAATTTATAAATATATGTGCACTGAACATAATAATACTACATCGGATTTAAAAAGAATATATGCATTAAAGCCCTTTAGAATAGAAGTATTACAAAAACTGACTGAGATGTGATGCATCAAAAATCTTCTTGAAAAGAACAAATGTCTGACACAATTCTAAATGACATGATTCCAAGTACAATAGCTCTTTTAAGTTTAGCTGTTCATCTTGATAACCATTAGCCTATCATTCTCTCAGTACAATTGCAATTTATTTAATTTAGCTGCACCCCTGAAGGTCATATTTCTCCAAACTGTCTTTGCAAGGACAAGGTGTGCATATCTCTTGTACCTGGTTTGGGGGTGCTATATGGAGAGTAATCATACAGTCTAGCAGCATGCTGAAGCATCTGAAGACGGTGGAACAAGCCAGAACAAACTTGAACAGCAGTTGGTCCCACCACCACACGACAGAGAGACTTTTCTGAAAGGTTGCTGGAAGAGACAATGCATGCAGGAATTAAACAGTTAACCTGGAAAGAGTTGTTTATCACGATGGCAGCAATGGTTTTATTTTGTACCTGTATTCAAGATCACTACCAAGCTCAGACAGTCGCTCTGAGTTAAAATCATCTGGTAGCTCTAACATGTAGAGATAATCCACAGCAATTGCTGGACTCTTTTCTAAGAGTAATGCCTCTGAGAACAGAGAATAAAGGTTTTATGAAGAACTGCTAATTAAGTAAGATTTGATAGTTATATACACTGTCATTACTTAACTATAAGTTGAGATTTCTTACTATTATTGCAAATAAAAAAACCAGGTGTCATCTTATATTTACAAACATAAAACTTAAAAAATAATTATTCAATGAGTTCGGGAAAATTGACACCTGGTGCCTGCAGCATACCTCAATGCTCATATACACTCAAACAGCATTGATATGAGAATATTTATAAAATAATAATCATTGGATTTTCCTTAACGTCATCCCCATACTCAATGCAACTTATGAAATTCAAAATTTCTGGAGCCATTACAGTGAAACCAGAGACTCTTTTCGCAAGGTATGTTTCATAATGGTGCAATATCCACTGAGTCTCATTCCATTACTCCAATACCTTCACTATTGCTCAACAAAAATAATAATGCTGGTAGGACAATGTTCTCATATCAGTGCTACTCAGCTACATGCCAAATGTTTGTGTGGATGCGGTGACTATTGAGAACTGGTTTATTCTTTTATGTACTCTCTTTCAAATTGCTAAAACAGATTTGACAGTGAGGATTACTTTGCATGAGGCATTTATATCCTGCTGGAGCCAGACCAAACATTCAATAATTACTGGAAAATACCTACACAGACAAAAGAGCATACGTCCAAGATTTCAAACTTCATATATTTTTAAACACAGAATAATAATTCTGGTATCTTTTTCAGAACATGTCTAGAAACAATCAAACATTAATGTCACTTAACAGGCCTTGATGTAGGCACCATTTGTAACTATATACATCCAAGTAGCACTCTGTTTCTGTCAAGGTATGGTGAAGCACATCTGACATGACTGCTTCTACAGCTACAGTGATGCTCTGTTGCGGATGTTCAAATTCACAAATTTGTTTCTCACATACCCCCATATGAAGAATTAAATCAGAACTTCTTGGAGGCCAGGCTAATGATCCACATATTCCAATCCTTCAATTTGGAAACCTGGCGTTCAGAGCAAGGTGTCATCTTGTTGGAAAACACCAGCTGCATTTTCTGTTTCAATGTTGCATGTTGGGAAGGGGGGGGGGACCAACTGTTCTAACAGATCTGGGCAAATGTCCCTGATAATTGTTCTATCCACAAAAAATAAATGTACCATATGATCATGCTGTAGTAAATATATGTTCACCTTTGGTGTATCATATGCATACTCGAAGAATTCAAGCAGTTGTTGTAATCCAAAATTCTGCAGTTGTAATGTCTAATGCAACCACTAATGTGAAAGGCAGATTTGTCATAAACATTACCTGTTGTAAGTAGCTTAAATTGTCATCAATTTCACAACATGTTTTGGTTGATCAGTGACTTTCAACTTCATATCTTAGTTGAATTTTATATGCTTGTAATCGTAGGCACATTTGCAGCACATTCTGGTTCGTGGTCTTAGGTACAAGTTCCGTACATCGATAAGTGATAGATTTTAACGGGCTCCTTACAGATGATTGTCTGACAACTTTTGTAGTCTCTTCAGATACTTATGGTCTTCCTGTTGGTTTCTGCTTCTAAATATTCCCTGAACCACTGAGTCATTTATGTGTCAGTAAGTGCTTCTGTTCTATATGTCAAAAATTACGTTCAACAGTTACAATTGACTTGAACTCAGCATACCATACATAGCATGCACTGAGCTTTCTGCCGAACAGATGCCATCCCAATAATTGACTGGGACCAAAAACATAACATGAATATAGCTGTGTAATTAATAATGTGCATCAATAATCAATGTAGCACTAGTGTTGCACAGGACAGGTGAGGATAAAATCTAGAAAGTATTTACTTGTTCAAATACAAATGTTTTGATCATATCTTTAACTTATTGATGCATTAAGCAATGAAATCACAGAATTCTTCTTCAATGACCCTGTATATGAATGTATAACGGGTGGGCCTTCTTGGCCCTTGCACCACGACCACAGTGATCTATTGTGCCTTTGACCCTGTACATATTTGGAACTATTTTTCATGAGAAAATCTAGTAAAAACTAAACATAATAGAAACTGAGATTGAGATTATTCTGTATATTAAAAATTCTGCATTCTAAATGAGAAGACATATTTTTGGAATGATACAAAATTTCAAAAGTATCGAGAAAGGACACCTCTACAAACAAACATGAAGCAAAGCAGTTGTATAACTGCATTTCTGGCAAACACGAGAAGGCAGATCTATGTAATGGCCAACAATGAACTTTAAGCAGCAATTGCTTTTGGTAGCTCTTGTGTTCTCCTCTGGACACACCACAGCAATGCAACTTTCATATCACAAAATTTACACCTTAAATATTAAAAACAAATTTCAGGATCCTATATTATGTGGTGCCAGTGTTTTCCAAAGTTTGCACGGCCACCACGACGACATTACTGATGGAAGAAATTAAGAAGTACAAAAGTGTGATGGCTTCTAGTGGCATGCCATTCACATCACAATTCATACAAATCTACTAATTGGTTGTAAAGCTATTAAGGTTGGCTCTGAGGTGCTCCTGGTAGTGACTGTGAAGAGTACGAGTACGATCTTCTAGGTTGTAAGACTTTGTAGTTCAGTAAAGTCCACCTACATTTCAGAGGAACATATCATCTTCACACGGCCCTCTGAAATGATGGTACACTTTTACCAAACTATAGTGTATTAAAACCCAGAAGACTGTCCTCTTCCTGTTAACGGAGGGCAGGCTCACAGATAGATCAAAAATACTATAAACCAGCCTCTCTTCCTAAGGTAAGAAAATCAGGCTAAAAAAACTTGGCAATCAATTCATCTGTATATTCTAGAACAATGTATATAGCATAACACTTGTATTTCTTAACACCTATAGACATGTTAACACAAATATGATTGCTTACACATGTTTCATGACTACAGTCAATCTCTCAATAACTTAGAAGCAAACAGATACATGGACAAGCTGTGAAAAACTCACAGACAGCAATCCTTCTACCTGTTACACTGGAAAGATGGTCCTCCCATGACACATTATAGGTCTTCTTCTCTCCTTTGTTCTCAATGGCATTTGGGTCAAACAGAGAATCTGCCATGTAGTTCTTCTGCTCATTTCCTGCTGCAAAGTAGACCAGTTCCTACACAGAAGATATCTGACTGAACATACTGCAATCAAACTTTAAAAATATTTTACAGATAATGTAATACACTTGTGACCCATCATTTCTTTACATATAAATCATTCTAAGTCAGGGAGTGATAATGCCATGCACTCAATAGAAATCAGGAAACAGCATGCATATGAAACTGATGTTTATTTAACAGTATTGATGCCCTATGGATAGGTGAGATTTGAGGCACGTCAGCTCCCAGGAATCTATATTCCCAAAAATTAATGCAATGGTTTCCCCACACTCATTCTTCATTGTTGTGAATATAAAATGACTCTTCCTATTTCCAAAAGAAAATAGAAGTTTAAACAAAATAACCTCATCTTACAGATAGGTAAATATCGTACGTTCATTGTAACTTGTAAATTACCGGTTATAAATTCACATATGGATAGAAACAACAGTTAAGTGGCATGAGAAGTTCCTTTTCAAATATGAAGAGAAAAGGCCACAGTTAAAAGCTGCTATGCAAGAACTGCCATTCACAGCAAGAAAAGGGTTAGTTTTAATTCTCGTCACATTTGATGCCTAAGAAAATACTCCAACTATTAGTATTTTGCATTTTTTAAACACTCAAATGCCATTATGCAGATCCGTAAATTATGATAAATATTGTGTAAGATTTGAGGCTTTCATGGCGGTGACTATGAAGAAAGCAGTCTTCTGGGATTTGGCACCGTGTATAAGTGGTGTTAATCGACGTTTCGAAGGAACGTATCGCCTCCATCTTCAGGGTAGAAGAAAAAAAGAAAGCAGTCTGCTTTTACCGGTTCTCACGGTCTCTAAGCTTGCAGATTTCTTATATATTTTTTTCTTCTACCCTGAAGATGGAGGCGATACGTTCCTTCGAAACGTCGATTAACACCACTTATACACGGTGCCAAATCCCAGAAGACTGCTTTCTTCATGATAAATATTGCTTCCTTGCCGGTTCAGTACAATCTATATGAAATAAAAAAATGCATACAGCATTGCACTAACCTTCCGATTCATCTTGCTTTCTGTAGTGCTGGTACCCGCAGGTGTTTCCTTAACACCACAGAAGCAGTTACCACAAGGTTCAACAGTGACTCGACTCACACCTATCTGAACATTTAGCCGCCCAGCACCATGCATCACAAAGTCAACAAAGCACCCTTGTAGCTGTATAATTATGAATGGAATGAATTTGACTTTGCGAGGCCCATAGTAACTCAATTCATGTGCACTCTCTGTTACCTGAAACATGTTTGTAGCCACATATTACTTACCATGCATTTACCTGCGTACAGGAATTCTGGTAAACCTTTCAAGTACATAAAACTCATTTTGAAAATGACAGGTTTTTATTTACACATTATTATAAAATTTACTTACATATAATTATCCTATAAATATACTAAATCTAAAGCATAAGGTTATTTGTTGGCAGAAAACAATCCCAGTCTCATATTAACAGCTTTACCAGTTACTTGAAGAGATTTTGGTGAAATAAGACATTTCATTTACCCCTACTTTAAATATTAATTATATTCAGCATTCAAAAATGCATATATTCAACATTCCAAAAAAAGGTAAAGTTGTCCTTGTGCTTAATTAAATAACCACTATGCCATTAAGACATATGAGGTACAGCTCCACCATTCCTGACAATGGCACTAGATGAAGGTGAGTGCTCAGCTGGCTTTGTGGCCCAGCTGTTCTACCCCCAGGGAAGAGCCCCCGGTACCCACTGGATAGGAGGCTGGGTGGGCCCCAGAGCTGGTCTGGATGCTGTGGAGCAGAGAAAAAGCTCTTGCCCCGCTGGAAATCAAATCCCAGTTGTTCAGCCTGTAGCCCAATGCTATACCAACTGAGTTACACAGGCACTGTTACAAAACACATCAATGTCCAAAATAACATTTAAACATTAAAACATCTTAATTATTTCCATTAACAAAATTCAATTCTTTATTATTTACATACTAAGCCAACAGCTCCAAGGCCAATTACAGACTCAGCAAAGTGTAGACAGAAGTAGTTACATACTGGACAAACACAACATAAAGTCAAAGACTAATTAAAGGTAAGCATTGGAGGAAAACAAATTAATGCATATAACTAAACAAACAAAATAATAATAATAAAAATAATAACAACATCACAAATCTAAGTTGCTATTAACAACTGAGAAATGAAAAGTATAGGTATTCAGAGAGAACAACAAAAATAATTAAATAACAAACAAGCATGGAAATTTCCATTTGCTTTAGCCAACAGAAATAACGAATTGAGATAATGTAGATGAGAATATTCTGTACCTTAAGAGTCACAGAGGCCTGTTCAAAGTAGAAGCCTATGTGATAAGTATGGCCTATGTAGGCAAGGTGGTGTTCACTAGACCAGTCTTCATTCCAGTAGATGGGCAACATAGAAGGAACCCAGCTCCATGCCCAGCCAGCCCATGACTCACTTGCTGAATCTGAAAAAATTTGTTAGTTTAATTTTCCTGTGTTCAAGAACATGTACTCAATTAATGAGGAAATATGTCAATGAAGAGTTCTTCAAAGAAAATAACAATGTACTATTCAGAGCAATCAGTTTTTATTTTCACACTGCATTAACAACTAATCTGTAATTACATAAAGATAATTCATATACCACTGTGGCCACATGTACACCTCTGGCATCATGGTAGGCTATTCTGTTTTACACTAATTATTATTTGTGGGTTACTCAGCAATGTTTTCAATAACTAGACTATATATCATCAATGATTTACATTGAAAAAGCACCATAACTGAGAGATTAACTTTTAAATTTTAACTTCATTGCTTAATTGCAAGTATATACTACATTGAAAATTGAAACAAATGTAAACACAACAAACTACTATTACAACAAAACTAATTAAAACCAAAATGGTTCTAGTGGTACTTCTTACATAAATACTGCAAGGCCATTTAGCAGTTGTTGCTAAGGCACAACCTCCCACTATGTCAGCTCACTGCACTGATTCCTACTGGAGTGAAGCTTACTGGTCTGCTTTCAGCATATGCATTAGTACCTCTCCAAACAGTTATGCCTAATGTGTAGCTGCCAATGAGACTAACAATCGTGTCAAACTAAGAGATAGATAACTAAACGAACTGGTGGCAGTACTGGTTGCAAGTTGTCTGGAACAGAACACCAAGAGCAATCTTCAGAAAACAAGGAATGCTTGTGTTGGATGAATGTGAAAGTCAATTAAAGCTGGATTCCAGATCTGTGATTCATGCAATGATTTCTGATTTTGTGGTCATACCTGGATGGATGACTTATAAGTAAGCCTTCTATGGATTATTCGAAACAACTGTATTCTGAAAGGCTCTTGGCAGGGAAGCATTTCAATCACCATTGACCAATAAAAAGGCCAAGTGTGGAACTCATGTGCCAATGGATGGCGACCTCTCTAGAAGTGATAACAGGTTTATAAGGATTCATATATCTGATGAAATGGATGGAGGAGTGGATGAGACTGAAGCCTGGAATGTTAGAAGTGAACATGTGAATGTGAGCAACGAACGAGAGATAAAAGATGGCAATTGTGAAGATAATGAAGCTGAGACAGGTGATAGGAATGTTGAAGCCAAAAAAAAGGCCTGTGACGTCAAGAAGGGAATTAAGTTCCCTGCACAGCATGTTTTCAGACATTTACTTTCTTTCATATTTGTAGGAATATCATTAAATTAATTCATAAAATAATTTGTGTGCAACATGTTTCCTCGTGCAGGGCTATCTTACATTCAGAATCATCTCCCATTCATGCAAATATTTTAGTATACTTCAGTCACAATCATCATAGTAGTCAAATCCATAATTGTCACTGTTGTCATCACTGCCCCTATCGCCAAGGGGTGAGCTTGTCAGCCCATTCAGTCCTCAAAATCCAGCAATTAAATCTTTGAGGATTATGAGTGATGCTTTTGCTTCAGCAGGTTACCAGCATATTACAAAACCCCCTATCTTGGAGGTCCAGGGTTTTTATTTAAAGTTTCCTTCCCTCATACACATTCCCTACCATGACTAACAAGTCCTGTCTATCTGCCAATAACCAGGGGAAGTGGCCCTTACAAGGTAAGACCTAACGCAGTGGAGAACTGGCTAGGGTTTTAAATGATTACTGTGAAACAGTGTTCTCCTCTGGAAATGTTCACAAATTCTCATTTTTAACTGAAAAAAATTCATTCTTGGAAATTTGAGTAATTTTAATGTTATAACAAGACAACCCTGTATATGATAAGTGTCTTTAAGTTAGACCACATTACAGTTCAACAGAGTATCTGACTAATGGCCGCATGCAAATGGATGCATACTTCAGAATTCCACCTGAAGAAGGCAATTTCAACTGTCAAACAATCAGTGGAAAAGCTTAAGTTACTATATTGGCAATGTAACGTGTTTAACTGATCTAAGAAGAAAACACACATGGAACAAGTTCAAGCTGATCCAAGCAATTTATACAACACCCTGTTCATATGATATTTTTGCTCTCACCAGACACTGTCACTGGAACAGAGTCCTGCATGGGATCTAAATCCTCTTCCACGCTTGGAGACTGTTCTGGGCGCAGCTCCTTGCCATGAAGAGCTAATCCTAGCAATACCAGACGCATTAACATGGGCACTTGCTGTTCTGTGAGGCTGAAATCCATTCTCCCACAGTGAATGTCAACTCGGGTTACTGACACTCGCTTGGCTGTTGCATTGTGGTAACTCCGCAATAAGTGAAGTTCCATAGAACAGCGGTAGAGTAGAGGTTCCTGCATAAAGTGACAGCAGGTTTTATAGTACTTCCACAGCAATCCTACTGAAATAAAGATATTTGAGGAAGGGCGATCATATGATCCTGAGTGACAACAGATATGTGAAACTATCACTTGTACAAACAGTACATTTCCATTTCAATCTATTAAATTTTTTATTAAATCACAAACATCAATCATCAGGACACTAGTAAAACTGTTTGCTTTTCTCTCTGACAGAGTATATGCAACAGTAAACTCCAAGTAATTGGCATCATTGGTGCTTCCTGTTGTTGATTTCCTTTGTTCTGATAATACTTATTTTGACTGATATGGTGGGCCTATCTACCTGTCTAATAGTTGTTGAGCTACAAGTGAAACCAGCAGCAGAAATTCCCATAACACTTTTCAGTACATAAACCACATGAATATAAAAATAGTAATAACTAAAGGCAAAATTCACTTTTTCATGTATCCACATCTTCAAGTCCTATTCTTCTTAACCTCATTAAGTCTCAAAAACAGAACGAGCTGCATCTTACCCTGTGTATTACATATGCAAATACTTACAAATGTATGAAATTATATTCAGCACAGTTACACACAGTTTATAAAGTGAAAATTATGTCTGCATTTCTTCAAATATGCCTCTTTCAAGGTCTCAACTATCTACAACAACTCTAAACTTATCAAACTGTTGAAAGGATACATAAATCAGTTCCATGCATATTTGTCTTCTGAAGCCTCTAAAACTGAACCTGGGACACAATGGTGGATATTAATATGATACACTTATGCAGCTTGAAGAGTTCTACAGGAAGGTTAAAGTCTGGTGCAGTCAACTGTCAACTACAGATGTTTGTAAAGAATAAGTTTTCATTTCTTTATGTCAGCAACTTCTGTCTCACAGATATGGCATTTCTCAATCCATCTTGCAGAGGAGTGGGATTCCTAAGAAGATACTTCAGAGCAACCACAATTCATTTGCTCAAATTCTGTGTTGAATTAAATTGGACAAGTCATAGCACATAAAAAAATGGTACTACATCTTGAATAAGTGGTGTTAGCATCCTTTACAAGCATACTGACTTAGACTCAAAATACTTGGGAAACGTCTTGTGACATCTTCATTTATCTTTGCATATTCAAATACAAAAGTCACTTAAATCATCCTGGGAAGTCAATTCCACTGAGAAGTACAAGATAAAAATATGCATTACTAACAATGACAATAACTTAATGAAGAGAAGACAAAAAGGGCCAGACAGCATTCTCTGTTGCTGCCTTGGATATGACAATCATGACTGTTTCTCACAGTGCATCACATGAAGTTCATTAGAAGAAATTTTATTCCTCTTTCTTCTTTTAGCAGTTGTTGTGGTTGGAGGGGGACCACCTCTGTGGTCTAGTGGTCAGAGTTCCTGGCTACAGAGCTAGATGTCCCAGGTTCGATTCCGGGCGCTACCAGATTTTCTGGGAAGTAGTAGGTCTGGAACGGGGTCCACTCAGCCTCAGGAGGATAACTGATGAGCTACTTAAAAGAAATAGTAGCTCCGGTCTAGAAAACTGAGATTAACCAGTGTGGGGATCCATTGCGCTGACAACGCGACACCCTCTATCCACAAAAGATGGCACTAACTTCGCCGACAAGCGGTGGTCGCTTGGTCGGTATAGTTCGCTGGCCAACTACAGGCCACTGAGTTTCTTTTCTTTTATGGGAGAGGCACCATACACTGTATGGTGAATTATCCTCTGTATCCTTTAATAGAATCAAGATATGGAATATGATTTAATTACAAAAATTAAATCTCTCACAACAAAGAAATTTAGTGTGAATGAATCGACATATAGTGGTGTATTTCTTACCTGATACATTTCTATCTTTCCTGAAGCATTTCTCTTGTCTAGGCAGATAGTAAGATCAGCAAGATTAATCAGTTTCCGCAGCATTATTTGTGTTGGTGATAGGTCTGAAAGAGTTTATATTTATTTAAATAGGGCAATATTTTTTACATCTATTGTAAAATACAAAATATCATTTACATAAGTGTGTGTAGTGTAGGTGCAACAGACAGAAATATAAGAGTACTACTTAAATTCAGTGGAAGAATGGAAGGTTAGAATGAACTGGAATAAAATATGACGAGCATACCAATGGTAACTCAAAACATGGTATCTAATGTACCATAACTGATCTGCATATCAGCATTTAACACTGTTAACAATCAGAGTGTACAATACTTTCACATGGGAGTGCTATTGCTACACGTGTTGATATATATGGTTTTCAGTTTGGTACATGAAGAGAGAGAACAAATATTTGCTGCCAGAGAATCTTCGTTAACTCCATTACACATACTCCATTGGATTTAAAATTTCCAAATACTAAATAAATAAGCATAGTACAACATGGGACATAAACTGAAGAGTTCTATCTTCTGGATTATCGCCATTTAGTGTGTTGACAGTCAAGCGACATTTCCGAGAAGCACATCACCTCTATCTTCAGGGTCAACAAAATAAGGCAAGGAAGCAAGCAAGTAGCAAGATACAACATGCACCTCCCAAATGCAGCTTCATTTTCAACAGACTACACAGCGTTACATCCCAGAAGAACTCTTTGAAACCACTGCTGTGAAAACCTCATATCCTACCAACTATTGCACATTCTAAACATGACAAGTTACTTACTCTGAAATAAAAAATTTTCATACAATGAAATGTTACTAATTGTGCTGACCTGTGAAAGCAGGTTGCCATGACTCATTAGCCGACTGCAAGGTCACAGTTTTCACATTGACAGACAGGACAATATCCTCTTCCACATATTTGAGGATTAGATTGCTGCAGAAAATGGTAATGTTGCTCACAATCTTGTTCACTAGACTCTGCACATAGCCCGGAGGTGCCACCACATCTTGTCTGTATGAACAAAAATCTTCATTTGTTGAGCTTCACTGATTGTGTTTCATAGTTTCATTATGCACAACTTTGTTCATATAAACGACCCACACATCTGATTAACAGACTAAGAAAAAATAATGTACCTGGTAGACGGCTGTATTAGTTAATCCATTGTAGTTGAGGTTTTTGAGTACAGGTAAATACACTGGGCTGGGATTGTTTCTGGGAAACTCAACACTTAATAATTAAAATAATAGTTCACTGCCTCCAAGCTGCACCACAGATGCTACTGCAGAAATGTATTACTGGGCAACTTCTAAGATACAGTCAAACACAATCACCTCCTGTGTGAAAAGCCAGTATTATGTATTAGCTGTGAAGATGGAATAGTTCTATGAGCCAGTACTCAGTTCATCCAAGTGTTATAACTGTTCTGTATGCCAGAGCCAATGTGTTAATGCTACTGAGAACCATTAGCACAGTCATCTTCCTACGTTTGTGTTTGTCTGCTGCTGCTGCTGTTGTTTGTATTATTACTAAAAACACGAACTTATCTGGCACTAAATATCTGCCAATGAGTTCAGTGCAATGTTTGTGCCTAGGTGCTCCAGATTGCACATGCATTAGAGACTCTTTCAAGGAAACATACCGTTTGCTGGCTTTCCTTCGACTATCCCTGGTTGTATTCGTAGCTGAACTTCCATGACTTGCAGAATCAGACCCTACTGAATCTTCCCCACGCAATTTAAGTACACATTCTGAATAGAAATAGAACATAAGATATAAAAGTTTCTGATGATGGTACACTAATACAATTATTATGTTTCTGGCCATTATCCATCATCCCGTTTTTATTTATAACACGTTTTGGAGGTTGGATTCTGTCTCTGAAACGTTATGTTTTAAATAAAACAGGTTGACGGATAATGTCCAGAAAGATAATAATTGTACAAACAGAATATGCGTAATTTCATTTAGCAGTTTTACAACAGGTAACTTTTAGACACAAATATAATGAAGTGCACTGGAATTTATTACTCATCTATATAAATAAAAATGTAAATGTTCGTTTGTTACCCCTCGAAAATCTCTGGAAGTTCTTCACTGGTTGCTTCGAAATTTTGACACAACGTTGCATTCGAATACGTGCGTTTTTATATACCTACTAGCTGTACCTGGCCACGCGTGAATCCGGAAAGTATACTTCCATGGAAACGCAATACCAGTTGCATAGGAATTGCCGAAACAACAAACATGTTTCCCCTGAGATTAAAGGATAAGAGGTTCCGTTGCGTAACAACAGATGAAACCGGAAAGTATACTTCCATGGAAACGCAATAAGAGTGGGCCGTTGCATAGGAATTGCTGAAACAACAAACGCGTTTCCCCGGAGATGAGAAGATAAGAGGTTCCGTTGCGTAACAACGGATGAAACCAAACACTTCTACAAGGTGTTCTGTGCTAGCATTTCCTAAGCAACAGATGAAACTAACTCTTCGATAAGGTATTCCTTATCCCATCTGAACGCTGGCTATATGTATAAGAGAGTGTAGCTCCGGCAACTGTTCAGTATCACGAGTGTCTCGAGTATCACAAGAGATTCCTAGTGAAATCACAGCACAGATCCTGAGTTTGCACTCAGAGTTTTGGATTCGACTCTGGCAGCGTTTCCCCGGTGATAGACAACAGAAGGCTCATTGTATAGCATCCGCCGAGGTATAAATAGTCCAGCTTGTACAAGAAGCAGTCAGTCTCAGGGCAGATGCCGAGGGATACAGAAGAGAGTCTGGAAGTAACCGCCGAAGGAGTCAGTCTTGGGATAGCTACCACCGAATATAAACAGTTTTGATTTATTTTCATTTTGATTTAATTATTTCGTGTGACACTGCATTGGAATTGGGCTGTGTCGTTTACCATAGCGTTCATTTCATGAGTATAGTTTATTTTTCATTGTTTTTCATTTCGTTTTCTTAACTGTTTTCCTTATTTTTCAGTGCAATTGGCGGTGGGATTGAGCTGTGTCAATTGATATGCATTTGAATTGAAATATTTCGTTAGACTGAGCCACAGCAACACGTGGCCGGGTACAGCTAGTTCTTAATAAACCATTTTCAAAGGAGAAAGAAATGCCAAGGCTGAAAAGAGACCTCCTTTGGAATGCTACAGATACTAATGCCAGTGCAACACACAACACTATAACAGCAAGAACATATACTGACAAAGATGAATTCTTTGAAATTTTTCACACCTCATGGCGTTTAATATTTGTTTACTGCAGATACAAACCTACTGTTGCAAAACTTTTCAGGCTACAGCTATCACACTCTCAGAATGAGAAAGTATTTTTCATTGCATATCAGTAAATATATAACATACTGAAAAATGTTTCAATTAGGCTGTAGATCTTAATGAGATTTGTGTAACGTGATGTTCTTTTAGAAAACCAATAAAATTTTATGGAGCTTCATGTAGAATATAAGTTACATTTAACTGACATAAACCAAAATTAAATTTGTGCAACAAATTTAACTGCACACCTAAATACTAAATTTCATTTAAATCCATTCAAAAGTCTTGAAGATGGAATTAGCAGACAGATGGGCAAGTAAGACGTGACCTTTGCACAATATATTCATCTCTTAATTTCACTTAAGGAACAGACAAAAATAACAGTACCATAACCTATCTATCCCATACCCATTTCTTGGCTGTATGTTTACTAGTACTACTAGCACAGTCCAAATCTCCAGAATCTGCCTTGACTGGGGGATGTCCTACTCTGCTTGAATGGGTCAATGATTTTTGGTATGCTCCAAGAAATCTCCCTACATATGGGAAAATATTATGTTGCTATTGTGTTCTTACAATTACAATCATATCAGACCTATGGTATTAATTGTGATGGTAATGGGTTCTGAAGCCAGCTTAGTCCAAGGCACATGTATCAGCAGCTCATGAACATGGCCACTGATAAAACTGAATGGCAGTTGCAATTCCTGCTCCAATACCTCCAGCCTAAGGTCCAGGTTGTGGAATGAGACATCACCTCCCCATAATGACACCTGAAATATAAATATGGAACTGTACCCTCACTTGGAACAAGTGATGAAGGGGTAATCATTTCTTTATAAAATCTGTGAAGTATATACTATTTTCCTCAAACACAAGAAAGATGCATATTTATATATAAATTATCCTATCTACTATACAGAATGCTTAAAACTGAATGTCGTCGTAGGGTGAGTGATATTCCTGCTTCATATTTAGATGGTCTTTGGTTCAACTCAGCCTAGAGACTAGATACCTGACACGTTCTTTTGTGGTTTTCCTTGGTCCCTCCACACAAATCTCAGGATACTACTTTAAGTACCAATTCATTCCAATATCCTTCCGAATTAATTATTCAATCTTCTTATCATCCAAAGAAATACAGTCCGAGAGCTATTGACAGTATTATCAAACGACAAATATAATAAATAAATTAATAAAAACTAAATGCCTACAACCAGGACACAGAAGAATAAGTTTATTTCTTTTTGTATAAGTGTCAATTGTGGTTCCTTATTCCAAGAAATAGCATAATTTACATGTGTTTTAAAACAAAATGGTCAGAAAATGTCTGAACTTAACATGGATAAAGCAAGCAATTTAGATTACTAAATACCAAGGAACTGTGACTTATACACAGTTGTGTTGTTGTACTGGGGATATATGGATTACATACAGAATTTTGGTAGTAAAACCTTTCATAAAATGTTCAAAAAGGATGACAACATAATGATGGATATTAAGTAATTAGGTTATCAGAATAAGGAGTAGATGGAAATAGCTCAGGGTCAGGGACAATGGCAGGCCCTAGCATTGGTGGTGTCGAACCTTCAGGTTCCATTACACAGTAGCTAAAAATTATTTTGCCAGTTTCTGTCACACAATTTTGAAATTGGGAGCAATCTTACCTGTGAATCCTCAGGTCTAAAATTCTTTATGTACTTGTCAACATAGCTGAGCAATATTGGTGTGATGTATGATTCAAGCTTGAACATTGTCCTGCTACGGGGTTATCCAATGCTGTAAATCATTATGGATCTGAAAATAAAAGTATTGGATAGTGTGAATAAAAATTAGCACAGAGCTCTTGCTGTTGACTTTTCAAGCAAAGATGGAGATGAATGTTTAAACTATAAGGATTTTTCAGTATGAATATACAAACTGCATGCAGTGCCAAAGATGCATTTAGAGTTACTGACCCATGGTGGCCAGGCTCTCTCCATGACAGCAGCATTTTGAAAAGATTTGAACTTTACAGACTGATTAAATAATTTCCAGCAGATGCTATTTAACATGGAGATGTTGGATACAGGTTCAGACCACACAGAAATCCGCAACCTGGGGAAGAAAGAGTATACAACAATCTTCAATATAAGAATGTTCCATTTCTGATAGGTGCTTTGTTCAGCTGAAACAGATATTTCCAGCATTGCATTATAGAATGAGAGTGAATATAAGGGAAGACACTTTGGTAATTAGTAGCCGTGCTATATTGCACAACATAGCAAATCATTTAAAGAACAGCTCTAAGTTTGATGAATGTGATACTGAAGGAGCATGCTGAAGTGTTAAGACTCATACACAGGGATCAACTAAGACTAGATAAAATAGAAAATGTAACTAACCAACTTCAGCTAACTAATTACACTATTGAAAAATAACAATTATATTTTACAAAAACTGAAATATATTTTTGAATACTTGAACTTGTAACACACAGAAAAACAATGAACTGAATAAAGGGTACAGGAAATGTTGTCCTTACTTATATAATTAAGCACTATGCCATGAAGGCATTCTGGAGACTGGAAATACAGCTCCAACCATTCTTAACACTGGCACCAGACATATGTGAGCAGTCAGCTCTATTCCCTAGGGATAGAGTCATTTCAATTTTAATCAGAAAACCTGGAGGGAAGAAACCACTCAGGAAATTTAAACACTGATGGGAGGAAAATATTAAGATGGACCTTAAACAAGTATGTTGTGACAATGTAGACTGGATTCAACTGCATCAGGGTAGGGTTCATTGGCAAATATTGTGAATATGATAATTCCTACTTGTGGTAAGACTAACAGATCACTCATCACCTAAAACATGGCCTTATATTCTACACAAAAGTCAGAAGTATGTTCCACTGAAAACTATAGTGAACTGCATCAGCTCACCAATGCATTTCCTGCCTAAATTTCTAGCAAGAATGCTGAGTCCAACACCATATTACAAAGTTCTGAACACCTTGCCCAAAAACTGCAAAGCATCAGCCTACAGTAGGAAGGAATTACAGTGGTTTCACACACATTTCCACAGTGTCCATCTGACAATCACATTCTCAATGCAAACAGAAGAGAGCAAGCTGTCACTCCTCAGTGTTCCAGTAGAGTGGAAGCCAGATGGCTCATTGGGCCACAAAGTCTGACTCCATGCATTTTTCACTGAGTGGTCATGCTGCAACAGCCAACAGGAAGCAATGCAGTATAAATACATCATGCAGGCAACACAATGATCACATCAACCTCTGATTAGCGAGACTGAGAGTCTGTGAAACAGTAGATACTGACATGGCTGATAACCCAAGACTTCATTGCATTACATGTGGTATTTCTTGATTATGTGAGCAACTATTACGTTTCCAAGGGCTACATTTAACTTGATTATGTTAGGTTCGGTTAAGTGATGTTGACTCAGGCTGAACAATACCGCAAGTAAAGTCTGACCATGTAATAACATGGCAGTGCTGGGGTAACAGACCTTTATGATAATAGGCTTTTATTCACTTAATAAACACAGACTATTTTCCTATTTGTAACCATCAACTGTTGAACACGGTGATGGAAGGTTATTCGTGCATTAGAACGGCTACTTTACGTTGCCATTTAGTCAATCCAATTCTTTCACCTGACTAGCCACCAGTAACCCTTAACGTCGAAATCGTCAAAATTACCTTTTATCTACACAGTAATTACTCTACAGGTGCGTAGTGACTAGTGACCACGAAACCGAACAGCTTAGACACCTGTACAACACACCTTTACGAAGTTTACGAACACACCGATCGAATCACAACCACTACCACTAAACACCATTACGTACGTGAACTGTGATCATTACCACGGATCACTACTGCTCCACTGATCAAATTTATCAAATACGCACGAAGTTGTCATGTATCACCTACACTGCAGGGACCGCAACAATGCATCTAAACCATGCACTCACTCGCTGATGCACACACGTAAACCACGTAAACCCCTGCATTGTGGGCCCTGCCACGGATCATTACCCAGCAATTGCTCATGAATCGTGTAAGGAAATAAATGGAACGGGGGCTGTGCCGATTGAAATGTTTGGCTCGGCTCAGGGCAGGGATATCTCAGAAGATGGTAACTAATCTTAGGGCTTTTGCACCATTGGCGTATAGTTTGGCATAATGTTTCGGAGGAACCATCTGCTTCTGTATTCAGGGTAGAAGGGGGAAGCAATATGGGAAAGTACAGGGAAGGAAAAGGACTGGGCGAAAGAATGAATGAATGGGAGTAGTGTAACAGTGTGTGTCAATCTGTGGTCCTTAAAAGAGACTGAATAGCAGTAATGAAAGATAAAAGTTAAAATTCAAGGCTGATGAGGAAAGTAATGTAACAAAAAATTAGGAGTAAATAAATAAAATTATAATCACAGTGACCTCACGGTCTCAGGCATGAACTGTTTTCGTCCACTCAAACACTGGGGTTGTGGGTTCAAATCCCACTTGAGGCATGGATATCTGTGTCTGTGATGTTCTGTGTAGGTAGTGGCCTTGCAATGGTCTGATGCCCTGCCCAGGGAGTCCTACCGACCACTACCGACTGCGTATATGACTAAGAAAAGAAAAAGTGGCCTGGGTCTGAAGAGAGAGAGAGAGAGAAAATAAGTCAAACAGTTAAAGATCAATACATAAAATAAAGGAAGCTAACAGAAACAAAATAAAAAGCAAAAATCCAGGATAGTAGTGTTAAGTGAATGGGATTGTGGTAAGAAAACAGGAAGTAAATTTATTTTGTATACATTTACTTATGCTTATTCTTATTTAATTTACAGACTTGCTGAACATCTGGAACTTATCACAAAATTTTACCAAATTTTGGTAAGATCCATTGAGACATTGTCTTCTTTCTTGTTTTGGTGCTGAAGAGGGCAAATCATATGCACCACTGCCAAATTGACACTGAGATTTCAGCTGGCACCTGTGAATACAAGTTTCATGTATATCTAAAGTCACTTAATAATAATTCTGCAGCTCACCAAGCCACATAATTTCTGTATGATACATTTCTGCTCTTTATGTGTCCACCCAAACTACCATAATGTATGTTTACTCAGAAAGTGAAGAAATAAAACTGTACAGTAAACTCTTGGTTATCCAACATATACAAGGAATGAAGTTTGCTAATTACATGTATTTGCTGGATGCATGAGAAAAACTCTTGTAGAAACCCAACAGATTGTCTAAAGTAATTCATTTTTGCTTTAGTTCTTGTGTGGGTGTCATTCTAGGTGACACAGCATATTGATGGACAAAAGATTTTGGACACATACACAGTAAAGCGATCACAAATTCAACTAGCATCTATTGTAATGACACATGCCTAAGGGAGGATGATGGGTAACATTCCTAGTGGCTGTTGGGAGAACTACCAGATGGTGGGTGAATATATGTGCATCACAAATTTGTTTTTCAATAACCTTTAAAAACATGATCAATTTTCTTATAATTTTTTGCCAGTTGGATGAGAATTCTATATGCATATATATACCAGATAACTAGGAGTTTATTGTGTTTTCTTTTCAGTATTGCTTGTTAACTGCTACTTTCATCTGGGAAATACATAAAGTCAGATATAAGAAATTGTCTCACAAGGAAAATATTTACTCTTGGCTTCACTCTCTAAACATTCACATAAAGATTAAAATGAAAAACCATCTAAAAATGTGCTGCAGCAGTTATCCCTTCAAAGACACCATTACTGGAGCAATAATGAATGGCTTGCATCACTTCTTAGTATTTTTTATGTAAATTTGACATATATATAAAAGTTCAGTTGCTCCTGTCATTAGAGAAGCTTTATCATTATCGGTGTCAGGAAATGCACACCTTCATTCAGCAGGTACTGGAAGTTGATGTCATGAGTACTGACATAATTACAAGTTGAGAAATTAATACCTTACTGAAGAAGCATATAGTGAATGTGAAATATTTGTAATCACTTTTCATCACTGTCTGCATGAAGCTTCATTCTGATAAGTGAGAAGCTTTCTTTTCCCATTCAAATACACAGACACATTTTCATTTATCGTTAAATTTGATGGCAATAACTAATGGACTGTTGGAACTACCAATCTAGAATTTTGTATGAATATAATTTATAAACATTGTAATAAATTATACATAAAATATTGTTTATGAATTAACAATTACAAAAGCAGTAGTGCTGCAGAACTTTTCTTTCAGGTCATATCCAAGAAACTGAATGTAGACAGAATCTGTACTTAATAAGTTATTCCCAGAAAGTAACTGATTACATTGAGCACAAACTCCTTAATAAGTTAACAGTCGCTCAGGTAGATAAAAGATTCACCACTTTTTGCATACCTGCAAGTTCACTACGAAGTTCACAATGGCTTACTACTGGTACCCCTCATGAGCCAAATGAATCCAGTAAACAAACCTATACTCTTATTTTGCAAAGAAGGTGACAAGAATTTAGCACATTTACAATCATAAGAAATGAAAAAAAATTAACTCACATAGGATTTGAGTGCACAAGCCCAACAAAATTATCCATGAGCTAAACTGCATTTTATTGCTGAATTATAAATTTACACTGTGTAAATATAACACTAATAAGATAACATAACTGGGAGTAACAGATGACCCCACTTGTGAATGGTGCATAGAAAAAGACGAATCATCCATGCACATCCTACGTGATTGTGAGGCTATAGCTTATTTAAGATTTTATCACTTGGGCCAATTTTTTATGGAACCAAGTACTATTATAACGCCCCCATAAACAAAGTCTTACATTTCATTTGAAGTGTAGGATTGATAAAGTGTTAAACAACAAAGGGGGAAGCACAATAGATCATTGAAAGTCACAGTACAAGGGCCAAAAGGGCCCACCCCTTATGCATTCATTCATTCATTCATTCAATAAGACAACGTTTATGAGATTGGAAGTCCATATTGTAATGAATTAGATTTATGAGTTCTGCTTGGAACTCCCCATTATACTTTAAAATCCTTTGGCCCAAGAAAACATCCAATATGTTATGAAATGAAGAATATTATTGTCTTCTGGGATATAACATCATGTAGTCTGGCCTACATGGCATTATATCACAGAAGATAGATAGTACTCTTCATAACCACTCTTCTGAGAACCTCAATTCCTACAATGTCATGAAATGTCAATGGCCAAGAGTATGGGGTGGAGGAATAAAGTTCTGATTTAGAACATGACACTTTCCATAATAGGAAATATTTTAAATGGAAGCATTGATGGTTTAGATTATACAACTGGTTACAGAACAATGGGAGGTTTGCAGTTAGCTATTACATTTATGGTGATGATATAGGCAAAGGTAGAAACTAGCACTACATTTGATCGAAAATTAGATTTAAGAATTCATTAAGTAAAACTGTTTAGAGGAAAGAAGCTAATCTATATAGAACAAATTCTGTTCTCATCTCAAAACAGAATTACTGTTAGATATTAATTTATTTACACTACTGATAAGATTACTTTATATACAAGTATATAGTTACCAAGAATATGCATACAGTATAAATATTATGATATCATGAAGGTAATTTAAAATATATATACAAGATTTGAATATAATTATTCACCACAACTTACAGTTTCTAACACCAAATTGAAGTCTTCACATGATGGTTCATTGGTAATGCAGATTTTCAGCTAATTGCTAAAAACACATTGATTCTATTATACTTTCTCAAAAATGTTGTTGTCTCACTTACATTCAATCATTCATCCAGTTAATCTGTAAGTATGCTGTACAGCAAATCAGTAACATGGGTTCTGTGAAGCTTGTGTCCTCATTAGACATACAGCATACATATATGTACACTAGAGAGAGTCAGTCATAAATGGACATAAAACGTAAAACATGTGATATTCAAACTTGGAAAAAACATTTATTTCTCAATATATATACCCTCATTCCATCACTTTGTCATTGTGTCAAAACCCGCAGCATAGAAGTTGTTTTGACTGTTGTCTCAGCCACTTCTGCAACTCCATGTCAACCTCTTCATCATCATCAGTGAAATATTTGCCACCAAGGTGTTTCTTTTTTAGCAGACCAGACAGATGGAAGTCACTAGGGGCCAAATCCAGGCTGTAAGGCAGATGTTCAAGAAGTTCCCACTGTAGTTCTCGAATTCTCTCCCAGGGTGCTTGGGCTGCATGGAGTCTGGCATTGTCACAATGAATCAGTACCCCTCTTGTCAGTTGGCCTGGATGTTTTCTGCAAATTGCATCCTGAAGCTTCAACAGAACTTCACAGTACTTTGCAGAATTCACATTTTCACCATGCTGCTGGAAATAGGCTAATATTACTCCCTGAGAATCTCTAAACATGGGAAGCATAACCTTTCCAGCTGACAGCATAACCTTAAACTTTTTGGTAGAAAATGAACTGGGATGTTTCCATGGCATTGAAGCGCCCTTGGATTCATGTTGGTAGAGATACACCCATGATTCGTCCCCAGTAACTATCCTGTTAAGCATATCTTCTCCTTCATCAGTATACTGCAAGAGATGTTGCAAGGACAGACCCATTTGGTTCATTTTTTCTCGATCCCTCACTTCTCTGTGCACCCACTGTGCCCCCACTTTTCAAAACTTCAAACAATCATGCATTTTGCTGTATGCTAAACCATGGGGACGATCTAGTGCAGTTGCACTACTGTCAGTTTGAATCAACTCTTCCACCCATTGCACAGTTGCTTCTGTTGCAATCTCAACAGGGTGACCTAATTGGGCATCATCCGTGACTTTCGAACGTCCTTGAGAGAATTTATTGACCCAGTTGTGAACCACTGTACATGACAAACGCTTCCCACTCAAAATGACTGGGTTTTTGGACAGTGGAAAAAGTTTGAAAACCTATTAATTTTGAGTGTTATACACCATCATCAGAACCCTTTAAAAACACTTCTCATGATAACCAGGAAACAATTCTTTATTAATATCATTTGCATTGAGTCATTTTATCCACAAACAGGCACAACAGAACTCTTCCCTTCAGTAGTACATTCGTTAAGCACGGTTGCCATTCTGACTACTGAAACAAGCCTCTGTATATGCACATGCACATCTGCTACCTAGACTGTCATGAAACTCGACTGTGCTGCTACTGAGTGCAGCGCGTAGAAAATCCATTGCTTCTATTACAACTGTTTCACTTCCTTTTGTGACCTATTTACTGACTCTCCCTCATATAAATACGTATAATAGACACAAAATTGTCCTAATAAAATTGCTGCGTTATTATACATTCAGAACAGTCCTGGAGTTGCGTTTCTAATTGCTATTACCTTCAAATATAATCTTGCAAATAAAATCCTTTCTATATGCCCTTAGAGTCTAATGGAGTAATGTGCTATGGTATTATTAATAACAGTTAAAAGTATTTTGTAACCTCAGTTAAGTAGAAGTATAATGAATATAGAAATGCTGTAAAGAGAAAAAATGATGCTTATTAACCATATGATCCATACAATTTGTTCATATTATCCCTACCTCCTTCTATAATATGGTATACAAATGGTCCTTAAGATATTGAAAGTAAATTTATTTCTGTCTGGTGTACTTTTGTTACATTTGAGTTCTTGGCTGAAGTGACAACAATTTCATCCACTCCAGACTAGTGTTCCTGATGTCGAAATTATACAATGTTCTTCCACCTGCTTCACTAACCCTAGGTGTTATAAAAGCCCCTGTATTAATAAAAGAATATTTAGTGGTCAATTTTTAAATTCATCATCACACTTAGATTAATTTTATAAAAATTAATTCTCATGTAAATCTAAAAGTGCATTGTGTTTGCTCCCTATTCTTACACAAACAAATGCACATGGACACACAGTACATGCATGCGCTCATGCACACATATATTTAACTGTTCACATTCTTCAAGTGGATAAGGACAAAATTCTTTACATATCATTGTGGTACTCTGTAGAAAAGAACGTAGACAATACAATGTTGAGAATTCAGAAGTTTATATAAATATAATTAAAATTTGTTGAGAGAAATGCATTATGCATATGTAATTATCTGCACAATCATTTTGAATTTTGCTCAAAAATAATCAGGACCCTGGTAACAGTAATTTATTGCTCAAAATCCGGTATGAACACATTGAACGAGATAAATACTAATAATATGAATAAATCAGAAGCAACTGTATCACACATGACATCTACCAGTTATCATTATGCCATTCAATCAGCTCTGTATTCTGTTCTTAAACTTTTCCATGTGATACATGTGACTTCTCATTTAAGAACACTGGCCCTTCTGGCCTTTATTTACTTGATGTTTGAGGTCAGTGAAAGAATCATGTTCTGCCATCTCTGTATAGTTAAAGCCTTTCAATAGTATAACTTTTGTTACTACGTTAACGTTCTAAAAGATAAAGATTTCTTAAATAGAAGGCAATATGAAGAGGGTTAACATATTAATGGTCTACATATATCACAGTGCTGTCTTATAAAAACTGGAAACTCATTCTTTGTAAAGTCATATGGGAGAGAAATTAATTTATTTTTCCTGAAACATAACTCTTTTTCTGAAGTCTGTTTTCAATACGTTTATTTTCTTTCCATTAACAGTAAGAATGAAACCACAAGCATGACTAGAGTCTTCTGAATCATAAATGCAATTCAACATTATAAAAGATAAAACAACTCCATCCAGTGTGACTGTTGAAGATTTTACTACTTCAATTCTTAACACCCTCACATGTTTTGGTCCCTATAGACCATCATCAGAGGGACATCAATACTCTTTGGAAACCACTATTACAATGGGTGTTCTGAATGTTAAAATACAATGTTTGTAATTCACAATATATACAAAATCCAAAGTTTTCACAACTACAGTGGTTGCCTTGGTATATTCAATTTTTTTATCTAAACTTTTGTTATTTAAGTTAAAATTTATAAACCAACTGGTTCGTGTCCCTTCTCTTATTGCCTTTCTTGACGGGGGCTGAACTTGTGCCACCTGTCTTTCTTGAGAAGGAGGTTCTGCAAATATACACGTATTATGGGTATTGTATTATTTCAGCAACCCTATTATATATATATATATATGTTTTTCTTTAACGAGTTTGTTGCTTCGTCCTACATTTGATATCCTGTGGGTTGTTTTGAAGGCTATCTTTATGTTGTAGCCTTCAAAAGAACCCACACAATATGTAAACTAATAAATTAAAAACGAGAAACAAACCCCTACGAACAAAGTGTGATATAAAAATAATATGCCAAAACTGCCAAAAAGTATACATCAGCCAAACTGGTAGAAATCTAACAACAAGGTACAGAGAAGACATAAGGAACATAAGACTAAACAAAGATGAATCAGTATTTGCCCAGCATATACTAAACAAACACCATCAGTACGGACCGTTGACACTAATCATGGAAATGACTGAGAAAGCCAAAAAAAGGAAGCATCATGAATATAAGAGAAAACTTCCATATTTATTGCTTTAATAAGCTCAACAAAAACACACAAAAGAAAGTATTAACCAACATAACATGTTCGACCTCATAATACAACATCAGAACATGCCCACATTAACATCACAGACACAGGAAGTATAAATACGTGAGACAACACACCATAGAACAGTAAAAACGACACAACATGCCACAGACAAACACAGGACGATATCAAATGTAGGACGAAGCAACAAACTTGTTAAGGAAAGAAAGAAAGAAAAAATATATATATATATACGAGGGGGTACCCAAAAGAAACCGAACTTATTTTTTTTTAACTTATTTATTCAAATTTTATGCGCAAACCTTCAATCCCCTTCAAAGTACTCTCCACTTACACTAATACACTTGTCTAGTCTTTTATTCCATTTTTCAAAACATTGTCTAAATTCATCTTTTGAGATGCTTGACAGTGCCTCCGTCGTTTTCTTCCTTCACCTCAGCAACATCAGCAAAACGCTGAAAAAAAGTTTTATCATTTCGGGACTCTTCTTTCAAAGCACAGCATGCTTCCACGCGACCTTGTTTTTGTTCAGCAGTCAGCAGTCGTGGCACGAATTTCGCAGCCACCCTTTTCATTCCCAAATCTTCTGTCAAAATTCGCTGAACTGAGCTCCAAGTCACTCCCGACAGCTCCACAATTTCTTCAATGGTCCGTCGTCGATCTTCCTTGATGATTTCACGAATTTTTTCAACATTTTCATGTGTTCGGGCCATTGCAAAAATGACGATCACACAAAACAGTTGTCACTATAAACTCTGCCGAAACTAGTCCTTACTTTCTGAAGCAATGGTAGTCGGCTTATCGACTCAGGAATGTTAGCTCTATGCGCTCATAGCGGCAAAACGCGGTACTACAAAAGCTCTGCCCACAAAAAAATTAGTTCGGTTTCTTTTGGGTACCCCATCGTATATATATACAATAGGGTTGCTGAAATAATACAATACCCATAATATATTTGCAGAACCTCCTTCTCAAGAAAGACAGGTGTCACAAGTTTGATCCCTGTCAAGAAAGGCGATAAGAGAAGGGACACAAACCAATTGGTTTATAAATTTTAACTTAAATAAAAAAGTTTAGAAAAAAAAAATTAATATACCAAGACAACTGCTGTAGTTGTGAAAACTTTGGATTTTGTATATATTGTGAATTACAAACATTGTATTTTAACATTCAGAACACCCATTGTAATAGTGGTTTCCAAAGAGTATCGATGTCCCTCTGATGATGGTCTATAGGGACCGAAACATGTAAGGGTGTTATGAATTGAAGTAGTAAAAACTTCAAGTCACACTGGATGGAGTTGTTTTATCTTTTATAAGATTGTTAGTGTGACGGACCAGAAAGCAATTCAACACTTTATGTGACATACTTTGTGTCTTTTAATTCTACAGCTCTTAAATCATTTAGCTCCTGCCCTGTAGTATACACAGGGAACCAAGTTTTTAAACGAAAACGTTTATAATAACAAAGGCATTTTTAATAATTACAGAGTATCAAATGGGGAACAAGCTTTTGTATTCTGTATGCGAAAAGTCATTAGTCATACAAACTTGTGTGTATGTATGTATGTATATATTTGTCAGACTAACAGTTGTTATAATAAAGTGAAAACCTTTTTTGCTTTTAAACACGGATATTGGCTGAAAGTTGTTCCTGGCCTGTTAAGACACCACCCACATACACGTGTGCACACTAAAGTAACAGCACCCTAGTGAAGAGATCTTTGTTAAACCTCCCTAAAGGCACACTGTCCTGCTCACATAGCAGGTATAGTGTATCTGCTATCATGCTGGAGAGCTCTGTGTACTGCCCGTGTAGCTTCTTCCATTTCATTTCTGTGCTGCCGTTCCTCACGTAACAGTGCCAAGCCTTTCCGAACTGCAGTGTTGTAACGCTGGCTGAGTGAAACCTCTGTGCCTCGCACTCGAGGGATGTGCCCTGTGTATCCTGCAATGGGTGGACACTCAGGGGAGATGTGGCTGTCTGTAATACATACATCACAGTGAATTGCATGATGCTTATAACTCTTAATATTTCTGGCTTGTAATGCTCCCGGCTTAAAGCTGACTTGGATTTGACAAGTGAACAGTTTCACTTTACCCATGCCACTCAAGGCAAATACTTAGATAATACCTCAAATTATGCAACAACTGCTTCCTTCCAAAATTCTTTATGTTTAATCATTCACTGACCATGCCACCAATTGACTAGTTATAGGCAACTGTCGGTGCATAGTTAAATAAACAATACAAATTAATATAAAGTTATTCTGATTGTTTTAAGGCTATTTAATGATTGCTGTATCAGCATAAGAGGTTACTTAACACCAGATGAGACATAACTGTCCATGATGGAGAGGGAGTGCCTGAATTCACATGGACTGGCTGAGGAAAAGCATGAAGCTTAGCGAGGATGCAATTCCAAACTAGAATTATAAATATATGCATCCCAAATATGAATTAGATGTGTTAACTTCACTGCTGCCTCAGATTTATATGGTTTGATCAATCCTTGACTTGTTTAAAAATCCTCCAGTACTTTGGTTTTGTAGCATCAAATTACGAATTGTGAAGCATTCAGATAGAAGCAGCCATGGCATAAATGAGGTATTACCTGGAAGAACCGAGAAAAACCACAGAAAGCATAAGCTTGATAGCAAGATTTTGGTGGAGATTGAACCTAGGACAACAACAACAGAACTACAGAACAACAGAAGTGTTAACTGGGAAACTGTGACATTCACTCACCTGGAATTGTGCTCTGTGACTGCTATAAGAGGCACTGCTCTCCACTATTCAAGTTTATTTTAAGCAATAAATTAATAGGTGTACATTTTGTTGTTAAACCAGGATTTATATTAAGTGCAATTGTATAACCATTATCTCAATTCTGAAGGTAAGCTTCAACAAACTGGGTGCAGAAGTCTGAGAACCACTGATCAATGCCATGCTTTCCTTGGCCAATGCATACCCCCATATTTGCGATTTTGATAGTGGTGTAATGCTTTCTTCACTTCATCTCTGGAGTGAATAGAGGGCATCTTAGGAGCAGACTGTGACCTGTGGCCATGTTCCTTCTCTCGCCTTATTTCCTCTCGTGACATTCGCCTATTGAAGTCCATCATACTATCATCTGCTGCCCGCTGGAATGACTTGCCGTATCGGAAATTCATGCCTGGGATGTAACCTGACAAAAAATAAATAAAATTTTGAAATTTGTCGTTTTCTCTGTTCCAACCAAATAAATGGGCATTTTCTTGCAATTAATTCTTGCATTAGAGTTCACCAACCTTGATTTTTCTTATGACAAATTCCTTTGGCTTACCACTTTTATTAATCAGCACCTGTTTTGAAAAATTAGTTTCTCAGGTAGGAACACCCAAGAGATAAATCACTACTGCCACTGATATGATGACAGTGAGGATGATGACTGACAGAAGCAACCTTAGGCTTAATTTAGGCTCTGAACCATGGTGTTGGCATGATTTTCCCATATTCCTGAAGTCAAAGATTCCACATAGCAGAGTCTGCACTAATATCCAGTTAATAATGCAGCCTGGGATGCTCTGCATCAGTCTTAGTCTCTTATCTCAAAATCATGATGTATATTATTTGCCTGTATTTGTTTACTTATCTAATTGTTCATTCATTTAAATGTTTACATATTTCTATTAGTATATATTTACATAATGAAAGGTTATATTAATTATTCTTGTATGTCACCAACATCCATTTTTTCTTTGTTGATATATTTATTTAATTACTTATTCATTTTCTTGTTTCTTTATTTATTTACCCCAATATTTGTTTGTATGATGGAAATTCAAATAATTTATTTTATTCTAAGGATTCCTCTGTTCATCTCAGTTTGACCCTCCTTACGAGCTATTGGAGTAAGTAGTGCTTTATTGGGGTCATTTTGTCTGTAGGGCTCATGGCGAACTGACAAATCCTCTGTACTGCAGAAGAGGGTGCTGCGAATAATTAGTGGACTTGGTAAACGAGACTCATGCAAGCAAATTTTTAAAGATTATGGCATCCTTACGGTTACTTCATTGTATATCTTAGAGGTGTTGTGTTACATAAAAAAGCACAAAGCAGATTTGATCCAGAATATAAATATTCATAGTTATAATACAAGAATAAACAAGGATTTTCATGTTCAGTTCTGTAGAACTACATTATTTAAAAAGAGTGTGGTAAATATGGGGATAGAATTGCATAGTAAGTTGCCTGACAAAATAAAAAACTCAGTGGGTTTTTCAGTTTTTAAAAGAGACTTAAAATCCTTTTTATTGAAACATTCCTTTTACACGATAAATGAATTCGTTAGTTTTAAATAAAAAGATGGATGGTGAAAGTACTCATATTTGGATGTCATAGCAAATCATAAGTTGTATACAATGATTTGTGTATTTGTTTTTTCTTTTTTCTTTTTCAAATGTAGTATCTACATATTGCTTAGGATTGTAAAATGTTGTTAGTATCCTTGTAACTTTGTAGGTTTGTTTGTTAAGTTGTACTCCTGGATAAATCAATCAATTAATCAATCAGTATAGTTTGTAGTATGCTTGTAACTATGTAGATTTATTTTGTTAACTTACATTAATGAATGATGTGTCCAAATGTTACTATGTAGCAAAACGGATGAAAATAAAATACAAATACAAATACAAATCTATTAACATGATGACTGTCATCCTTGGAAATTCGAGACGCCCACAATCTTCTGCATTGTATATTGCAATTCTACAGGAAAGGGCTAACAAAGGTTGTTAGAATGTTGCCTCAGGCAGCTTTGTAAATTGTTTTACTTTTAAAAATACGTAGTTGGGCTAATGAAATTACAGATATGTAGTTCATTATTACTCAACTGTCAAGAATTCTACTCCTACCTGTATATCCCAGCACATATCTGCGGGTCCTGTGTTTAAAAGGCAGCGATGGACTCTCAGTTTGACCCTCCTTACGAGCTATTGGAGTAAGTAGTGCTTTATTGGGGTCATTTTGTCTGTAGGGCTCATGGCGAACTGACAAATCCTTCACACTAAGTTCCTTGGAATAAAACAGATTTTGTACAATGAGACACTGGTAGTTCCTATAATTTAAGCGAAACTACTTTCATTTTCTTGTAGACATTTCAAAACGTACAAGATTTTAAGTAAATTTGACCTTCGGTACTATTTAAATATAGATAAAAGATAGGATTAATTTCTTGGTAGAAAATAAACCTGATGAAACTCCATTAAGCAGGTGTAATTGAAGATTATTTCTTTTTCAAAAGTGTGAAAGTTACTGTTAATTTGTGACTTTTCTGGATCCCCTCAAGCCACCTCACTTTTTAATGAATTAAAAGTGATCATTACTGGTAACTGACCATTAGGATAAATTTAGGAGTACAACATGGAAAAGCCAGAAGAGAAGCAGCAACATGTAAGTGTCTGAACAGGTGGGGCCAGCACTGAAACAAGTTTAACTCCCTCCACTAACACATACATTTTAGAAAATACAGGAGACTTTATGTTCTCCTTTAAAAGTTCCTGTATTACTTGAGTTTATATTCATAGCATCATTTTTCTTTTAGCAGTTTTAGTATTATTTTATATCCAAAAGTGCATTTCAAAACAAAGGAGTTTCGCTCCCTGTTATCTACAGTTGAACACCTAAAATACAATCCTTGAGTTGAAGGAGGCTTGGGACCCCTCTAGGCTCAGTCGTGACCCCTACCGCCCCTAAATCAATCATACAAAAAGAAGAACATCTGACACTAAAAGGTCCTTCAGCAGGGAGGCCCAGGAGCCTGTAAATGCACTGTTTCTTCCATTTACTGGGTCCAACTGACCACATTCCTTGCATGTTCTTTGAAAACCACAGCAACGAATTAATGTGACAATGAATTATTTCGAAAATATATTTCCCTTATAAGCTCGAATATAAGGCAACCCACTATTTTCCCAATGACAAAATCAGAAAAAATTCTAACAAAATGGGATGCATTACTTAGTTCTGAGGGTTGTAAGCATAACCGGAGTATAAGTTATGCTATTAAGAAACCAATTAAAAATTTAATATATTAAAAGTAATTCTACATACTTTAACAGTCGTACTTAGAATTAACTGTCAGACATCTTCATAATCATCATTTCCATATTTATTTTTAAGGGCATGAAAATGGTGAACAATCTTTTCCAAGAAGCAGTACTTGAATAAAACCGCCTTTTATTCAGGCTACTCGGTAAATTCAGTTTGACTTTTTTTTTTTCATTGGCTTCTTTCATGCAAGGTATCCGTACTAAAATTATATTACTTTCAGTTCCTCTAATATATGCCTTGAAATTACTGCTTAGCACGTCGTCTTCCATTTATACATCTGCGCTTTCTTTTTTGGGCTTATTGGTGACAAATCACATACCGTTCACCAATGCATGTCAGATTTTCTTTAATTTTCTGAGATGAAAACAGGATTCCTAACCATATGTCGTCTATATTCGTATTACAGGTTTTACACTTGAAATGAACATAGGATGGATCTGGAACTGAGACATGCGGACAGACAGACTTACAAGTAAGAACGACCAACTCTGTAAGCGTTAAATATGGCAGTGAATTTAATAAAGTTCTTGAATTATAGCACTTTTGTTTATCTGTCCAGAGTTACAATTATCGAATACATTAGCGATAGTAAGCATCAGTTATCGTCCGTGTGATAATGATCACCCTTCGTAATCAGTTTTCGCATACTTAGCACCATAAATGTAATTAATAAATCTTCTCCCTGATAACATCTTCTGAAGATTCGACTCGTTCTGCGTATAGGGAAATCGCCCAATACGGGCAGTCTTTTAAGGCTTATTACTAAGACAAATTAAATGTTAGATGTTCAAAGTGCGTGTAAGTGTTATTAATCAAACCACAAATACGATGGAATGTAAACAAATTATTTAGAAATATCACTTAAAGAGTTACTCCCAAACTAAAAAAATACTCCATCGCCCCATTTTAGGCCACCAGGGTTCCTAATATGAGGTTATAATACCTACATGCTTCTGTTTCACTGGAAGAGACCAATTTCCACAAATGCATATTTTATTAATGTTTAAGGTTTTAAATTTAAACTCTAATATAAATTCAGGCAATTCCTCCTCAAAGAAAGGCTGAAGTTCAGGACACTATAGCCACTTAGCGCTAAAACAGAAAAAAAAAGAAACAAGTTAACAAAATATTGTAACAAACTGTAAAAGAATCACGCTATAAAGATCTGGTATGTAGTTTCAAAGGCGACAAACGTTTTAGTGTTATCTTGAATAGCAATGCTCACACACCTCTACGTATACATGAAGTGTGTGCGCAAACAGTGCAGCTGACTCATTCTTCGCCTTCTGGGTCCTTTGAGAATAGGCTGCAGCAGTCCGTTCATTGTCATCTCTGGGATGAACAGTCACTTCCGTTTCTGGGTCTGTAGAACTGCTGATTCATATGAAAGACCCTCTCATTCCTGGGGTTGTGATTTCTAAGGTTTGCATTTTAATGATTTCTTCATATTGAACTCAGATTTGTTCTATCCTTCATCTATTACCTGTTTATCTATCTGTAAACAAATTCCCTTTCGGTTCCAGGTAAGATCCTTACGTTTTATCCTGAAATCTGCTTTGAAATACCTTCTTGTTTACATTTTGTTGTTGTTGTTGTTGTTGTTGTTAACGTATTCTAGTAGAGTCTTGTGCTGGGAATTTGTAATAACTTGGGCTGAGCGTGCGCAAGGAGCAGTCCTTTGACGTTTTTCACAAAATGTAGGCAGAGGAGAAATGCTGACAGCTGTAACTGGATTACTATTAACTTTGACCACGGGAGTACCTGGTTGAGGTTCTTTGTGGGCTTCAACAGAAGCTTGTTCTGAGTCTTTCTCGGCAACTAGAAACTCGTGTGGCCTGAAGAGTCGCTGTTAAAAGGATAGAGATCCGCTTTCCTGAAACCACAGGCAAAATTTTTAGCAATGGACTCTCTCATGTATGTGTTTCAAAATGACACGCCTTCCTTGTTTATGGTCACGACCTGGCCTGGATGTGCACGAAATCAATGTTCGATGTCTTGAGCTTAGTAGCACTTCAAGGGCCTCATGAATGCCAGCTCAAGAGGCTGAATTTTGTGGGTGTTGTGAGCTGATAAGAGTGTGATATACACGTGGCTTTCCCTGCCTAAATCGACGATTTCGAGGTTATGGACACGAGAGGAGTGACCGTCCAAAACAAGAATGACGTTTAACGTAGTAAATAAAGTGTCTGAACCAGTCTATGAACAAATCACTTTGTATCCAACCGGACGGATGATAGGCACACATTGGCCCCGGAGATGTGCAATTTATATGTTCCATTTTCATATTCCTTCTGGGAAAGGTCAGAAGTGGAGGGACGTAATTACCAGTAGGACTCAAACAAGTAACTGTTGTGATAAGAGCTCCATGCTGTGTAGCTTACTGAGCAGGTATCTGGCGCTTTCTTTTAAGGCCAAGAACCTTTCGGTGTTGGTGCTGAACCACAAACATCCCTGTCTCATCTTAGTTAAGTAGTCTGGCGAGAGATATTTAAAAAAGCTTGCATATGGAGTGGCACATTTTATGTTTTGGAGCATCACAGTTTATGTTTTAACAACACTCATGTTTCTAGCAGACAACCTAGGGTTTGCTCGTATGACGTTAAGACAAACCGACCGTCTGACATTGTTCTGATAGGGTGAAATTTCTTGATTTCTTATCTGTAAAATCACGATTTATATGATTCGCGGCGACGATTTCCATTTTTCAAATAGCCTCGTCAGTCTTTCCGATTTCAAAATATTTGTCAAACTCATTTCAGAGAGAAAATTCGCAAAATTGGTCTTTTATGCGTCTCTGAGAACTTTTGAAACAATGGATAGGCCCATACAACATGAAATTGTGTTTTATCACAAGTATAAAAATCCGACACCAAGTTTTTATTCCAAAGATGGCTAAAACATTAATTTCTGCATTCTAATTAATATACTCATTTCATGAGTCATTCTGGCCAGTATAATAAACTTGTGTGCTGATTACTTGGAAGGTCGCCTGCAAATTCTGTCCGAAAGGTAGAAATGTTCCCTTTATTCGATTTATTTACCACGGTCTCTTAGGACGACAGCGTCATCACAGCAGCCTAATTAACTTATGGGGAAATTCAAGTAATTTATTTAGGCAGTACCTTGATGATGTCCTTGGTGCTAGCTCCATACGGTTTGCCGTAGCGGAATTTAAGTGTAGGACAATGTCCGGTGTACCTAAAACAGAAAAATAAAATCACATTTGTGCTCTTACAATACGTAAATGCACCATATACTTCAATAAGAGTCTGCAATTCAGTTAGCAGAGAAGTATTTTAGGATACTCTAATCTAATTGTTAATATCGTGGAACTACTTACGTTAATTAAGATGAGTTTGAGTGTAACCTAGAATCGCATCGGTAATGGTAAACAACAGTCTGACGCAGATTCTTTGCAAAGAGATCTATAGGAGATGTTTTATCTCCAGTACATTTTAATTCTGTTTTAAGCACACTATCTGAAAGCGGAAGAAATAAGAAAGAATCTGTAATGAGCGGACAACACTAAACAGATATACTGGTATGCGTTGATGTTAATTTATGAAACAAAAATATAAATATCGTATGTACGCGGTAGCGTAGTTGGTTGAGGCACTATGCTACAAGCCGGAAGGTCGAGGGATCGAGTCCCGATGAGGTGAATTTTTCAATTTACCTGATCCTTCCAGCCGCATTTTGACCCCGGGGTTCGACTCAGCCTCTAACAGAAATGAGTACCAGGGATCTTCTTGGGGTTAAATGGCCGCCGGCCGGCGCGTAAGGTTGACAAACTTACCGCCGTCTGTAAGCCGAATGTCTAGAGAAAATGTGGGAGCCTCGACGTCTCACAATCCTATGGGCCTTCACGGCCTCTTACTGGGGTACCTATTTTTATTTACTGCGAAGAAACTCTTGTAGATTCTCTTAAGCAGACGGCAAAGGCGTACGCACAAAATTATATGACCAAAACACCTGTATCTATCTCATATTTTAAAGTAGCCGCTTCGTTATATAAGCGAACTTGTTTCTGATTTCGATTTTAAGTGACAAAATATATTCAGAACAATTCAGTTTGTATCGAATCAGGTTCCTCTTAGAAAGAATTATAATAACTGCGATTAAAACCCACACAAGGCACAATAATAAGTATTTCCTTAGGTAGAGAATTATCTTAATTATTTTCGCATAGCATTTCTGACAATTGTTACATAGTTCCGAAGAGTGAACTCTCAACTTTATTAACGGACCTCCTATAAGTGCGCGTCTGTTCCAATTAAATCGCAATACCAATATTACAGAAACCGCCCAATATCTGTGAAACTCTTTATGAAAAATATGTTATTGGACGCTGCTACATCTTAATATCTTCCATCTCAATATCATAAAACTATGAAGAAAGCAGTCTTCTGGGATTTGGCACCGTGTATATGTGGTGTTAACCGACGTTTCGGAGGAGACTGGTCTCTTCGCTTGCAGATTTCTTATATTTTTCTTCTACCCTGAAGATGGAGGCGATACGTTCCTCCGAAACGTCGGTTAACACCACATATACACGGTGCCAAATCCCAGAAGACTGCTTTCTTCATAGTCACCGCCGTGAAAGCCTCAAATCTTACATCATAAAACTAGCTACATGGCGGTGACGTGAATTTTGAGATGGAAAACAGTATCTTTCAATATAGGATCTTGAAGTTTTGTGTGGTTATAAACGTTTAGAAAATATTCAATTTTATTAGAGCAAACTGAGAACTGACAATGGCCAAAAACATTCTTACTGGGCGTGTTCGCATCCCTGCGGAAGTCCTGTTAAAATTCATCCACCCGTCTTCTCGCCAAGTATGAAACAGTTCGATGACCGTGGAACGAATTATCACGTAATAAAAAATGTGTTTATTTTTTGGGGTTAAATCGGACGTCAATAACTGCAACTTTATGTGAAGATCTACGGGCGTTTCTGTGCGAATCTTAAGTGCAACTTCGCCTGTCACGCTAAGTATTTGTCAGAGCGAAAAATGTTTGGAACAGACCTTGTGTTGAAAAATGAAATATATTTTATGCTCGGTGAGATAATCATAAATGTACGAATGCTATAGAGCTGTTTGCTATGCGTGTATTTTCTAACTTGTCATGCTAGCTATTACATATCTATACATAAAACGTGTATAATGGCATGTTATTAACATGTCTGCAAATATTTTACGAATAGGCGTACTTATGCATTTGGAGAGTTGTTTCTTGCATGCTAGTACATCCCTTTTGAATATGTGGTAGCAGGAAGAAAATGCTGGGTGCAAAATTTTAATTTACAAAGCAAATCAGACATTTTTTGCATATCCTGTTAATCTACTAAGGCCAGTCCTTCGTAATCTTAAAATACACCATGCCAATAATTAGCAATTTTAATATTTGTCAGAAAATATATGCCAGATTTCCACAAAAGCAATGCAGGTAAGCTTATTTCAAACGTAAATATTGAATCTCTTTTTTTTTATTGCTAGTGGGGTGGTACTAAGTCCCTTGTACTGCGGCCACATCTGGCCATTTGTACCAGCCCCAGATGATAGGTGAGGGTGATTGTGGAGCAATTGGCGGAATGAAGATGGCAGGGGAAACCAAAGTACTGGGAGAAAACCTGCCCCAGCGCCACTTTGCCCACCACAAATCCCACTTGACCAGACCCCGGGATTAAACCCGGGCCGCCGCGGTGGGAAGCCAGCGACTAAACGTTGAATCCGATAAGTCAAGGCATCAGAAAGAACTGTGATTTAAAAAACAGTAGTGAGATTTGGGGGGGGGGCTACATGTGAAATATGAGCTACGTTGTAGCTCAGAATACCTGTGGGCCCGAGTTCAGTTGTTGTCTTACACGTATAATTGTAGCTTCCGAGTTCTTCGTTTTAACAAATTTAGCGTCATAAATTTTAAAGAATGCAATTCGTTCTTTATGTAACCCAAATTGATCTGACAGACTTGGGTTGGGTGAACGCAGGGGACAACAAATCTGTTCTCCATTACTCATCCACCTATTCGGAAACTGGGTATTCGATGGTTGAATGGATAGGACAAGAATTCAGTTCTCCTTCGCCCAGCTACTTAAACTGTGGATTCAATCGCTGCCACACAACTTTAGTGAAATGTACGGGTGCGGCAGAGATGAGAGCATGCCCCTTAAACTGTGGAAAAGCGTAAGGTTATAGAATAATTAAATAGGCCTAACAATTCTACATACTTCATTGCATGTAAGTGGACATTAGGAGTTCTCCCTTAGGAATATTTCTCACCTTCTGGGTGTTCGGTGAGTGGACTAGAATCCCAAGTTAGACAACTGTGCCTATTTGCAGTTACTGACAAGTGAGAAACTTCTTCACGAGAAAATAGGACTTTGCTCGTATAGTCACCTCCATTAGCAGACTGTAATGATTTTCTTCTTCCTTTAGCTTCATACACGTCAGCGAATCAGTTTCAAAGCTAGGCAGTCTGTCTCTTCCTTTAGCCTCATACACGTCAGCGAATCAGTTTCAAAGCTAGGCAGTCTGTCTCTTCCTTTAGCCTCATACACGTCAGCGAATCAGTTTCAAAGCTAGGCAGTCTGTCTCTTCCTTTAGCCTCATACACGTCAGCGAATCAGTTTCAAAGCTAGGCAGTCTGTCTCTTCCTTTAGCCTCATACACGTCAGCGAATCAGTTTCAAAGCTAGGCAGTCTGTCTCTTCATTGATATGTTTACAGTACTTAGCTGACAATGGAGTCTATCCAAAATTTGAAAAAGAATATATACATTTATTTGCAAGCCATAATTTGTTTTGGCGACAAATATTTAAATCTGAAATACTAGCGATTTACGTGTATATGGGAACTCTGTATTCTGACCAGTGTTTATGATTTTCGAGTGAGTTCTGTGCATCTTCCTATAATAGCATCATTGGTGAATCAGTGATCGCGTGCCGTGACTGTCTTGCACTGCCAGGCACCATCAGTGCATGCTCTGCAATTTGCACTCTTATAGAACGTGTTCTAATACCCGTTGAAATTTGCCACTTCACGAAACACGTTACGCAATATTGCGAAGCTTCACGGAAAATATTTTGACCCTTCTTTAAAAGACAATACGATCAACCATTACACGAGTTTCTAATGGCATGACCACAGCATATTGCTAAAAAATAATTCGTTATTTGCACAAATTGTAATAAATGAATGGCAAAGGGAGGGCAATGTGTCTGTCCGTCCGTCCATGTTTGATCTCCCAACTACTAAAGCATGATGTGACGTCGTATAATCCCGTACAAGGCTACACAGCGTCACCACTCTGAGTCTCATTTAAACATATAAAATTTCAAAGAATTTTGCTATTTGGATTCAATTTTAAAAGTTGCCGGGCAAAATGTGGGCTTTTGTTTGTATCTGTGCAAAACAGTTCCCTAAAAATCAATTAACTGCTTAGTAAAATGTAAATTGAAATAAGTTATAAATGTCTTTATTATTAACTGAATTTACAGAAATTCTTTGAAATGAAGTCCTCCATCTTCAGCGCACGACTCACAACACTGTGATACTGTTCTACAACTTGACTGGCAGGTTTAAATCAAAACTTTTCCGTTAATACGAGAGAATGTTTCAGGTTAACTGACTTTTGGTCCGCTCTGTAAAATTGCTAACGGAATTTCACCTGACGCGCAAATAAATCTTTGCCGACGCTCTAGAATGTCTCTTTTTAAAAAATTGCAACATCACATAAAATATAGTTCCCATAAGAAGTAAAACTATAATTTTAAAATCCTTCGATGTGATGTACATTCAATGAAATGCAAGTACAAAAACTTCTGTATGTAGTGGCATATCACAGATAAAAACTCGGAAATTCAACGTGTAAGTATGACAGGGCTCTAAATTTAGACAATAAAAGTGCAAACAAAAACGCCAACGGAAAAATAAAATCGCGGAATAATTGGAAAACAACCGACAAAATAATTACTACATACTCGCATTTGTTATTCCCACTACTGTAGGGCTGCTAGGTCGCGACTATTTGAATTATCCTTCGTTACTTGAGGTCACGATCCACCTACTAAGAAACACTGATGTAATCTGTTGTTGACTTAATTGGCGGAAATTCCGGAAAATATATTTATAATCATTCATTTAATGAAGACTGTCAAGGCTCTTATACTGAATTAATCTTAACTACTCTTAATACCCCATTGGCGTTGCGAGCATAGTAAACAAGAGATAAAAATTCAAAATATCTTACAAGAGTGAGGATTTAGAGACTTCCATATCGGAGTACAGTAACATTTCATGTGCGTTCTGTAAGACACATTTCAGTACATGTACATTAGTTCGTAGAGATGTACTATGTAACTATAGCCTCCTTGCTGAGTCCTTGAAACGGTAATAAGCTGATTCACTCGCCAATTTAAAACTCATCTTGTATGGAACTTGAAGGTTCACTACCGTCACCACAAGAGCTGCTCTCATGATCCTACTATATTCTTAAGATCACAAGTGTGTATGATTGAATGATGATCACTGAGGAGCCTACAATTAAGACGACTATAATACATATGGTAAAATATAAAGTTGGCCCTCTACGTAACTAATTAAGCACTAAGCCACGAAGACGTAGCCGGTCACGGTAGCCGAGCGGTCTAAGGCATGTACTGTCTTCGCTCGCTTCGAAACCGGGATCGTGGGTTCGAATCTCACTCAGGGCATGGATGTTTAGTTTGTATGTGTACGTTTTTCTGTGTTTGTGTACAGGTAGAGGCCTTGCGACGAGCTGATCACCCGCCCAAGGCGTCCTACCGAATGGGTAAGATGTAGGAAAACCGAAATGAACGGAGAAGTTCATGGAGGTAGGCCTAGGCCCAATGGGGCTGTAGTGCCAAAAAAAAAAAGCCACGAAGACGTATGGGAGAATGGCTGTATTGGTCCACGTATTCTTGATCTCGGCACTAGTTTGCAGTTGAGTGGTCAGCTTCCCCCTAACCCCGGCAGCTTTACCCCAGGGGCAAAATCTCGGGTACTCATTCGATAGGAAGCTGGTTGGACCTGAACCCCGTTTGGAAGACGTGGAGGGGAGGAAAACCTTGCTCCTACCGTAACTCGAATTCCGACACCTCGGCCGCCCAGCCCGTAGCCGGTCGCTATGCCAGCTGCGCTATCCGGGCTCTTATAGTACGCACACTAATATGACAAATAATCATGGCTCTAACAACTAAATAATGTGGAAAACGGAGTAGTATTCCTCGGCCGGATGGATTCAGTTAATATTATTCTTAATATTATCACCGTATTTACTTCTAGATCTCCCAAATGTCTACTTTCTTCAAAGATTCTGCCTGAAGAAACTGACATCTCATCTTCAAGCAATGCCGAGGTCAAGACTACATGGATATACTCATCCACCGGCCAATACGTCTTCATGGCGTAGTGTTAAACTACTTAAGCACAGGCAATTTTACCTCTAACTTTACCCACTAACCCACTAATCTCATCTCCCTGGATTAGATCACTCTCATATTATGTGGCGAAGGATACAAATTATAACGCTCTTCATGAGTAGTTTTCTCCACAGTTCTGTTACTTCTTTTCTTTTATGCACAAATATTCTCATGAATTTACAACCTGCTTAGCAGAGGTCATTGGATTTTTTTTTTCAATTTACCTAATCCTTCCCGCCGCACTATGGCCCTGGGGTCGACTCGACCTCTAACAGAAATGAGTACAAGGAATTAATTAAATAATTTTCCTGGGGAGTAAAGCGCGGCCGCCGCGTAAGGCTGACAACCTTATCGCCATCTTTGAGCCGACTGTCTAGAAAATGTGGGACCCTCAAAATCTCACAACCCTATGGGTCTTCATGGCCTGTTACAAGGATAGCTTTACTTTTACTTTTTTTAGTAGGTACAGCTACTGCCTATTGGCTGGACAGCCTAGGGATGGATTTTGAATCCCGGCAGGGTCAAGAATTTTCTCCTCTCCAAATCGTCCATACCGGTTCTGGAGTCCACCCAGCCTCCTATCCAACGGATACCGAGGATAAAGTGGCCGTGGCGTGAAGCTGGCCATTCACTTCCAATTAGTGCCGAGGTCAGTAAATAGATTTATACATCTACTCCCGCATATGCCTTCATGGCGCAGGACCTAGTTATTTAAGCACAGGGGCAACTTCATCTTCTTACGTTATTTTCAACCTGCTTTATATTGTCAAATACTAGCACAGGCCTACTATTCTGAGGACAACATTTTCGCTTTAGAGTGTCATAACTGATCAGTTTGATGACAATACTGGTAATCGTAGCCCATGTGCAACTGACAGAGCATAGATCTACAGTTGATTTTCATCACTCGTAAAATCAATAGTTCTAAATGACCTAGCACTGTGGTAGTAGAATAGCAGAATCGCAACGTTCAAAGCCACTAATGTCAGTGCCTTCCATTTGATACGACCCTGAGCCTCTTCGGCCCATTGTCATTCCTCATGACCTACTTCCTTACGATGCATCACAAAGTTAAACTCCCATTCCCTCCCTTCATTTTCCATCAGTATTACCCACAAAAATTAGCTATGTGTTTCTTGCTTTCCCAGATTTGCCCACAGGTCCAGCCCGCAGTATCTTCAGAGAATTTATTATGCTAACAGTATTAGGTCGTTTCTTTGATCTGGAGCACCACGAGTATAATTGGAGCAAACAGTTGTTCTGTGTAAGAGATTATTAAAGCCGTCCGGTGTGATTGATAAATGTTGTGTTTTTTAATCTTTCGTCCTTACATGTTTCGGTCGGAGCGATCATCTTCAGAAGGACATATAAATACATAAGGGAACTATTAATACGATGTCATAAATATAACATATTGTCCTGTAACCATTACTACGATGTACATGAATTTGTTAAAATATTTACAAAAGAACTCCGTGGTCTGTAGTCCGCAAGCGAACTGTACCGACCGTGCGATCGCCGCTTGTCGGCGAAGTTACTGGCAACTTTCGCAGATAGTGTGTCTCACATGGTCAGGGCAACGGTTCCCCCACGGCCGTTAATCTCGGTTTTCTAGACTGGAACAGCTATTTCCTTGCAATAGCTCTGAATTATCCTCACGAGGCTGAGTGGACTCCATTCCAGGACCACTACTTCCCAGAAAATCTGGTAGCGTCGGGAATCTAACCCGGGACCTCTGGATCTGTAGGCAGGAACTCTGACCACTAGACCACAGAGACGGTTTAAAACATTTATAAATTATTATAATTAGTCTATTTACAAATTATTGCTTAAAAACTTTTTGTTAAAATGTAGAACCAATTTCGTTCGTGTCCTTTTTACTTCTCTTTAAAGGAAGATGGGTGTCTCCCGCGTCGTGGTTCTGTTGTTTGAAGAATAGGACTCTTTAGTGTTGTTGTCTAGTTGTTCTACCCATGCTGTGTTGTTGTTATTGTTCTGCATGTAAAATTATGACATGAAACTCTATATTTACAACCTATTTATTTGACCGTCAAGACACAGCATATATAGAACTTCAAGGACAATGCTCAGTCCTTGAAGTTCTATATATGCTGCGTTGTGACGGTCAAATAAAGAGGTTGTATATATTGTAACACGGCAGGATGCACGAAATGAAAATTATAAACTCTATATTGGTAAAGATACTATAATACGTTTATAGACTATACACTCGAAACAAAATATATATAAAAAATATACAAAAGAGGGCCCTGGTTGCTCGTGTTACAGAAGCTGCAACGAAGAAACTGTTTACGAAGCCAAATCGAAGTACAGTTGTTGGTGGGAAAGAAAAATAGCCCTATCGATTCACCGCCACATAGGTTCATAGCTGCAACTGCAAGACACAAAGGATGAAATTTACGAACTGAATAACCATTGTGGCGCCTTAGCTGTCCTCTTATTTACGTGTATTTATTCATCTATTTTATCGAAACTCATTAAGACAGTGTGTTATATATAAAATACATGTTTCCGTTTTTTCTACAACTACTGTTCGAACGAATTTCTTTCCAATAAATAATAAGCGAGTTAACGCTCGACATGCCTGAAGAAACACATGAAAGTCGTCACGTAAAGTGTTCGATATTATCACTCGATTTTAGCCCAAAACTGGATTGTAATGATAAATTCCAATATTACCTACGGAAATACGTTGAACCGTTCTTGAATTTTCACATACGGACGGACATTTATATTTTTTCAAAAGCGCCAAAGAGATACAAAATATAACTGTTGCAAATGTATTGATTCTTTATCTACGTGTATTTTCCACTGCATGAAGTCTGTAGCATTTAATAATGATCTGTGAATAGGTTACAATGCGACATACGTTTCAGTGGCTAATATGAAGTGTCCTTTCCGAGTTTGGGAAAATCTTCGTAAAGCCTCAGTCAGGATAGACGGTATCCGGGACGAGATTCGAATCCCGGACCTCAGAATTAAGAAGACTGCTAACCACCCGACAGAGAAATCTGGTAACTGCAAATTTAATGCTCAGATTAGACAAGCTAAAGGGAATTCAAGATTAAACTTCTGTCCATCTCAAGCAAAATCGAGACTTGTCATGCAACACAGGCTATTGTGTGCCTGCCCAACTTAGTTTCTGAAACAGTCTGGCAGTATGAGGTTTCTGCTTTTCTCTTGTTCACATGTTTGAGAGAACTGACGTCGATACTATTGTCTTCGAGACATGCATCGATAAGAACACCGAGAATACTCTGCTTACGTTTCCACCACAGATAATTCTGGTGCAACAACTTTGCACTTGAGAGGCCGAAGAAGGCATTAAATTTACATGCACGTAAGTGTGGAGCAAGTAACGTGTCTATGTATAAACTGTCGTATCAATTCCTGTCAAACACAACACTCCACCAAATAACTCACTCGTACTGTATTGTGTAAAACTGAGTTTTATTGGTCTAGATTCTAGAATACGGTGTCGCTATATTTCGGCTCACTGAGCCATCATCAGGCGATATAAGTAACAAGTCTTATTACCATCGAATTGAAAATTATATATGGATCGTGAAAGGACACGGATTAAGAAACACAACGGAATTTAGCTGTAGAATTAGAGAAACGTAGGAACACTAAACTCCTTGGCTGCCCTAAGAAGGAAATAGAGATTTTACATTCCTGCTTGAGAGGCTCTAAGAATCGGTTAAAGTTAAGTTAAAGTTCTTGAAGTTTTCTCACTACCACAAGAAATATGGCGGTGTCGTAGGCCCATTTTAATATAGGTTGTCACCAAGACCGCTTTCTTGTTCTTCCTTTCTGCATAATCGTTCATAAACCATCCTGCACGCAGAATACATAATCCTAGACGGCTGAAAACTTCCTTAAATTAATCAAGAGTCGATAGATGCAAATCTAATTTCATGGGAGTTCTAGAGGGGGTAATAATAGAAAGAAACTTAGAAAATATCTTGTAGGGTTATTTGTTTAATTGGTTCAAATCGATGGCTACTGGATGATTTTGATGGAGTTCCAGTTCCACAATAAGGAATATTTGGCTACACGTTACTACAGGAGGGCCTATATATCACTGAATTTGTTATGTACTAAGTTAATTGCTTACATGGCTGGCATTTCATTTAGAAATGAGGGGATCTGCCTATTCAAAATCCAACATATAATATAAAATATTGAACAAATTCAAAATACAAGTTTCAAGAACATCTTCTAAATAAGCCAATTTTTCATGAAAATAACAAAAGATGAAGACAGATGGATTATTCACAGAATTACTGGGGTTTTTTACCTTTTCAATCGTCTGGAATTCTAGGTAATAGAGGGCACGACGTTTCGGAAACTGGATCTGTTTCCGTCTTTAGGTGAGAAAGGAAGACATCTACTCAGTTGGGCCCCTTAGAAAGAGCTAATCTCAATCATAGATCCAGTTTCCGAAACGTCTTGTCCTCTATTACCTAGAATTCAGGATGATGGAAAAAGTCCAAAACCACAGTAATTCTGTGTCATCCACCATCGCCAGACCCCTTTAGAATCTAGATGGTTTATTACTTGTAGCTCCCCATATCGGCCGAATCAGCATCCATGTTAATCGTAGCATTAACCTCAACTATGCGTATATCGCTCTATTTTTTTTTTCTGTGGCGCTACAGCCCCAATTTGGGCCTAGGCCTACCTCTATAAAACTCTCCGTTTCACTTCGGGTTACTAGATCTTACACATGCGGTAGGACTCCTTGGGCGAGTGATCAGCTCCTCGCAAGGCCTCTACTTGTAGACAAACACAAAAAACGCACACAAGCATCCATGCCCTGAGTGGGATTTGAACCCACGATCCCGGCTTCTGAGCGAGCGAAGACAGTGCATGCCTTAGACCGCTCGGCTACCGTGACCGGCATTTCGCTCTATAGGCATACTGTATTTCAGCCAGAATTATTAGAGCTTCACCACATAGAGAGGCGTAACAAAATATATTGGAATCTTCTGGTAACCAATTGGTTATTTAGCCCTTCCCACTTCATTATTACTGTGAATGTAACAATAACCGTTACTTTACGAGTAGTATGACAGTCGTACTAGGCGAAGTATCTCCAAACGCATCATACCGGCCGTCGCGGTCTTGTGGATGCCATTTGCTTCGTATTCGGGAGGTCTTGGGTTCAAATCTCGACCAGAATATCGATTATGTTGACTGAACTTTTTCGTGGTTTTCATAATTCCATCCAGCGAATGCCTGATATTACATCGAACTATACCGCAAATACTACCTCCCATATCAGTTCCAAATTATTAATCACTAACCACCTTATCATACAATGTTATAGCATATGAACTATTGAAAGTGTCGTTAAATAGGACATAACACGTATACACTTCACTGGAACACCATTATATTTAAACCGCTAGAGGCAACGTAGCCTTGCGTGCAATTTTCTGATTGAAGTGGGGAACCTGTTCTCTGTTCATTGATCGAGACACCTGCGTGCAACTGCCCTAAACAAAGTGGTTCACAAAATACAACTGCTGAAAGAATCGATAGAAATAAACGAACCACCAATGTAATTACTGACAAATGTGAGGTTATAAAAATGGCGTGGCAAGATGTGCCTGTTACGCGATGTGTATGCAATGAGATATGTAGTGTGTATCTGTTCATATGTCATAGTCCTATCTCCGGAACTACTACACGGATATTAGATGAAATTGTTGGGGGGGGGGTATATTAACAGTTGTGGGGAGAACTTAATTTTAGTTAGTACAGGCTCCTTCAGTATAGCGACTACATCTTAAGCTACGGTCTGAACTACCAATTATTTACGTTCGATACATGAGAAGAAGCAAATTTTCCTCCCTTCTTCATAGTGTCCAGACCAAGTTCTTGATTTCGTCCAACCTCCTGTTCAATAGATACGGGTCCTTTTCCCCCGAGATAAAGCTGCTGGGGCGAGGAGCTGACCGCTCAACTCCTCCGAGTGCCCTCATATATTTTCACAATGTGTTTAATTAAGAAGGGGCACGCGGTAGCATAGTTGGTTGAGACAATATGCTACAGCCGGAAGTTCGCGGGTTCGATTCCCGATGTTACAGGATTTCTTAATTGACCTAACCCTTCCAGCTGCATTGTTGCCATGAGGTCTACTCAGAGTCTAACAGAAATGATACCAGGAATCCTTATGGGGTTAAAGGGCGGACGACGCGTAAGGCTGACAACCTCACTGTCACCTGTGAGCCGATTGTGTAGAAAATGTGGAAGCCTCGACGTCTCACAACCCTATGGGCCTACATGGCTTTTTACATGGATAGCTTTACCTTTCATTAATTAGGCACAGCGACAACTTCAACCCTTCAAGAAGACAATCTTCACAATCACAAAATTAAATAATTTACCTCTGCAGCTTTACTTTTCCATGATGGTGAAACTAAATATTTATTGATTTTTCAAGCACCGACCATCTTTCAAAAACAGGTACATTGTCTAAAGTACTGATCTTACGATCTAAATGTTTATCTGAAATATTCTATGACATGATGAATGTTAACTAAATACGACAGAAAATAAATAACAGTGGATTGCGTGGCACAAGGAGATATTTACATTTGTATGTATTCAAATGGGACATGTTATATGAAGTTTATACATTTTGGCGAATCGAACTAAATGAGAGGCATATAAAGATAATCTGCATAGAAGACCCTTGTTTATAAAGTCCTAACCTTATATTCAGATACACACTTGAAGTGTCCACAAGTTTAGTACACGCGTTTTATATAGGGAATCCTGTTATCTTTTGCGCAACTAAAATTACACTATTACAAGATACTTTGAATATGGCTGATAATTGCAACTTTGTGACTTAAGTTATTATGTAATAGAAATTATCTTCAGGCTATTGCCACAGTTGTCCTTTGGTTTACCGCTTGAAGGTTAACTTGTACTTCATGTCTTTACACAACCACATTTGCCTGTAGTTCAGTGCTTCATAAGGCACCGGGTAGCCATAAAATTGATCGAAATTAATGTTAGTAGCTACTACAGCGACAGCGTCTCCTTTAGAGCTATATCCATGGCTACTGCCTTACTTTCGGCTACCAATTGTGAATTATAAAACACGTCATTTTCTCAGTGACAACGATATAAAACTATCAGATTTATTCACGATCGAAATCAACAATGCTTAGGTCCGAATATTACAAGAAAGTAATTCAGGCATCATATTTACTCATCTCTTAGTGTCTAGCGATATTTTAGTTTCATGACATCACTTACCAGAAGATAATAATTTTCTTAATTTAACTTCATTTATTCAGGTCCGTCACACTAGATAAATATTATAGAATGATTTAACAACACCGTCCAATGTGACTCAAATTTATATTTATATGAATGCCTTTACATGTTTCGGTCAGTTATGACCATCTTTAGAAGGCATGACAACAAGTTTAGGAAACTGCTGTTGTATTGATCGTAGTACATCAAGTTGAATCAAAGTTTTGTATAAAGATTTTAATTAAGATATAATCTGGTCGAGTTAAAAACATTAAAACTTTTAATATTTAAAATCTGAAACAGTTAAAGTTCGTGTCTTCGTTCCTCTTCTGTCAACTGGAGATTGGAGTATTATTGCCGTCCTTTAGAGGTCCGGGCCGTCCGGGAAGTGTTGTTTTCCCCTTTTTATATAGTCGGTTGAGAACGTTAAGAATCTATGTTGTTGAACTGCTTCTCCTATCGCTCAACACACAGCAAGAGGAGAAGCAGCTCAACACACAGCAAGAGGAGAAGCAGCTCAGCAACACTGCAAATTCTTAACCAGCTGTATAAAAAGGAGAGAACAACACTACCCGGACCTATAACCCCAGTCTCCCGTTGATAGAAGAAGCACGAAGACACGAACCTTAGCGGTTCCAGATTTTAATTTTTAATAATTTTAATATTTTTTAACTCGACCACATTTTATCTTAATTCAGATCTTTATATAAAACTTTGATCCAACTTGATGTACTATGATCAATGTAACAGCAGTTTCCTAAACTTGTCATGCCTTCTAAAGATGGTCATAACTGACCGAAACATGTAAAGGCAGTCATATAAATATATATTTCAGTCACATTGGACTGTGTTGTCAAATCATTCTGTGTTATTTTTATTTTGTGCTTTTAATGAGTTTAATGTTTAACGAGATTGTTTAAAGATGTTTCTTCAACTTCGGAGTTTACACAGGATTGAATTACGAACAAAGATAATCAGAGAAAATATTTAGGAAACGGCGAATGTGGCATATTTGAGTGTGTTGTACCAACGAATGTATGGAAGGGCAGAACAGCGTCATAAGGAAACCCAACCAGGATAGCGGGTAAGCCGGCAGAGATTTGGGTACGTCTGATTAACATGTAAACACAAGCTACGAGCCTTTAGGCCTGCTGCTGAATTCTGGTCTGAGCCAGATAATTCGGTCCGCATATCTAAACCATATTTGAAACCAATTTCAACGTTATTGTCCTGCTTTCGTTTAGGCTTGCTAGGTGGTCTCTTCTCTTTAGGTTTTCCGACTACAATTTTGTATGCATCTCTAATGTACCCATATATGCTACATCATCCTCTTTGATTTGATCACTCTAACAATACATAGTGAAGCGGGCAAATAATGAAGCTGTCATTGCGTAGTCTGCATCCTCCTACTTTCTATCTCTTGCGCTCAAATAATTTCATCGGCAATTTGTTTGCGAATCATTCAGTCATATTGGCCTCTTAAAGTGAGACCAAGTTGCGAACCCATACAAAAGCCGGCAAATTAGAGTTCTGTGTGTATTTTAATTTGCAGGTATTTAGTTAGGAAAGGAGAAGACGCTACTAAACTGGATGGTAATAAACATTCGTTAAATTGTATTTGTTCTTAATTATTTTGTGTTTGTAATCTTGATTCATAACTTGTACTTTTCACCAAGTATTGCTAGGATGACCAGGTCAAGGAAAATGAAATGTGCTGAACATATAGCATGGATGAGGGATAAAAGGAATGCACATCTTGGTGGGAAAGCCAGAAGTAGAGAGATCACTACAAAGATTTAGGTTTGGGTGGGTGGATAATATTAAAATGGATCTTAAAGAAATAAAATTGGGTGTATTGAATGGATTGCTCTGGCTCGGGATAGAGACCAGTGGAGGGCTCTTGTGAACAAGGTAATAAACCTTCGGGTTCCATAAAATATTAGAAAGCCCTCGAGTAACTGCACAACTGGCGGCTTCTCAGGAAGGGCTCAACTCCATGGAGTTAGTTGTAATTCTGATTTGTTAATATCGTTCCCAAATATTTGAGCTTTGTAGCATTCCCAGTGAATTCATTCGCTTATACTAAGTACAAATCTGTTGTGAGGAACAGACTTCATAATCCTAAGCTTCCTTCACTTAGATTTTTATAAATTCGTAATAACTGGTGGCAGTCAACGAAAGTATAATTTTATCATCGGAAAAGCGCAAGAAATTTCATGCAACGAGAGCTTTACTGATTCTCCGATGCAAGAAACAGACCTATCTCTTCAATAAGTTCTTCCTCAGCAACTCGTAATCTTCTTGTCGTGTTTATGAATATCATTATGAATTTTCTAATCATTTTGGTAATTCCTTAGCTATGTTTAGCATACACGTCATCTACGCTGTTTACACTGAAACAGACAACGAAATTATCGAAGGCATATTTTGGGGAAATCTTGGAATCTTAAGAGCTGTACTTAATTCACTATACGTAAACAAATGGTGATTACTCAGGCCGCGCTATAGCTCAAGCGGTTAGTCGCTGGCTTTCCACCTCGGCGGCCCGGGTTCGATCCCAGGTCTGGTCAAGTGGGGTTTGTGGTGGACAAAGTGGCGCTTAGGCAGATTTTCTCCGAGTACTTCGGTTTCCCCTGCCAATCTTCATTCCACCAATTGCTCCACAATCACCCTCACCTATCATCTGGGGCTGGTACAATAGGCCAGAAGTGGCCGCAGTACAAGGGACTTAGTCCCACCCCACTAGCAATAAAAAAATTGTGATTATTTTTTTCATACTTCCAACGTCTTCAATGGGCCATATTTTGATTTATCTAGTAAAATATCATAATGTTGTGTCTATAATTAAACCTTTGTTTTGTATAGATGTGAAAAACTTGGCGTCTCACATTAAGAAACCAATTGTGATTGTTAACAGAGCGGTGAACAAATTGCTTGGACCTAAGATGGAGGAGCCGGTCACGGTAGCCGAGCGGTCTAAGGCATGTACTGTCTTCGCTCGCTTGGAAACTGGGATCGTGGGTTCGAATCCCACTCAGGGCATGGATGTTCAGTTTGTGTGTGTGCGTTTTTCTGTGTTTTTGTACATGTAGAGGCCTTGCGGCGAGCTGATCACCCGCCCAAAGGGGTCCTACCGAATGTGTAAGATCTAGAAAAACCGAAGTGAACGGAGAAGTTCATGGAGGTAGGCCTAGGCCCACTGGGGCTCTAGTGCCAAGGGAAAAAAGAAAAGATGGAGGAAGTAATAAAACGATAGCAAAAAATACTTAATGAGGAACTTGGTGTTTGTGAGTTGAGCTTCTCACGATGGAGACTATGAAGATTACTCTTCTGAGATGTGACGCCGTGTAGTCTGTCAGATCTTGCCAAGCTATCGAAGGAATATGCTGTCTTTATTTTCAGAGTAAGAAAGACTCTGTTGCCCTAAAGAAAGAGACAGTGTCTGCAAAGATCTGCAGATTTACATGTCATCACATTACAGAATGCAGAAATGTTTGTGCAACTTGTGCACTTCATCGAGTGTTAACAGGGTGATCAGAGTGAGATGGCATGCAGCACAGATGGCACAAATAAGTAATGCTTACAGAATATTTGTCGAAAAATCTGAAGTGAATACACCGCTTGAGAAATCTAGGCATAGATAATATTAAAATTGGCCTTAAGGAATATGATATGAGCTTGTAGAGTGAATTCATCTCACTCGCTACAAAGACAGAGTTTTGTGAACACGATAATGAAACTTCGAGTTCCAAAGAAGTTCGGAACTTTCTCTAGCAACTGAGAAAATTTCAACGTCTCAGGGACCCTCTACCGATTAGTGTTAGTCAGCGAATTGGTCGCGCTATAGCTCAAGCGGTTAGTTGCTGGTTTCCCACCGCGGCGGCCCGGGTTCGATCCCGGTTCTGGTCAAGTGGGATTTGTGGTGGACAAAGTGGCGCTGGGGCGGGTTTTCTCCGAGTACTTCGGTTTCCCCTGCTAATCTTCATTCCGCCAAATTCTCCATCATCATAATCACCCGGGACAGGCTACAATAGGCCAATCAGTGGCCGCCATGCCGAGTGCACTCAGTTGGACTCCACCCCCAACTAAGCGAATTTAAAAAGAAAATTAAAAATTTTAGTCAGCGATTTAAGTTATTTTGAAGCAGGCAGTACACATACTATTTCGTTATAAAGGTCTAGCGCTAGCTGAAATCTGTACGTAACTAATCACCGCGTCATGATGATGAAGGCTACTGCCACGAGTTTAGCCATTACATTTAAAAATTCATGAAAGTTATCTCTTTGAACCATTTTGTTTAGGTTATAAATTATTTCAAGAGTAATGAAAATTTCAAGACAACCAACCCCAGTCACAATAAAGATACACCAAAAACAACTTGAGAATGTGAAATGTTTTAAATATTTGGGTAGCTTTTTAACAGATGATGGAAGGTGTACTAGTGAAATTAAATCCAGAATTGCCATGGCAAAAGCTTCATTTAGCAAGAAGAAGAATNAACGGAAGGCTAATTGGATTGGTCATGTGTTACGCAGAAACTGCCTTCTAAAAGAAGTTATCGAAGGAAAGATAGAGGGGCGGATAGAAGTGACAAGAAGACGTAAGAAGATGCTGGATGACCTTGGGAACAGAAGAGGATACTGTCATTTGAAGGAGAAAGCTCTAGATCGCATTAAGTGGAGGAATTGTTTTGGAAGAGACTGTGGACCTGTCGTCTGACAGATTACTGATAATGATGATAAATTATTTAAATGCGTCTACGGAAATATCGCTCAGCACCATCTATTAATAGGGTTCAATATTCAGAGAAGAAGTTACGAACATTGCATTTCATTCAGTATTATCCTCGTCGAGAATCGAATCCCAGCCTTCCAGCCCGTAGCCTCTCTCTATACAGACTTCTTCTACCTTAATATCAATGTGCATAATATACATAAGAGTTACAGCCTGCATTTAAAATATTTACTTTCTACTTTACGTTTTACAATCCACAACACAGAGGCAACGCATGGATGGAATATAATCCACGATCCGTTGCATACAACAGGTATCTCCTGCATATAGTACTTCACGGTCCGTAACATACAGGCAAGGCTTCATAATTCAAAACATGAACGCATGGGCACAGACTGAATATAATTCGCGATCAATAACAAACATTCAACAGTAAATGGACGATGTAACAGTAAATGTCGTACGTTCTAAATTTTATTTTAACTGCATTAATTTATATTCCACATTTCATAAAATTAAGAGTATTTACTGTTCGTGAAATGAACCCAGTGATTGAATTTCTTTACATAAAAAGCATTTATATAAATAGGAAAATTCACAGTAAGACAGCGAAGAAACCCGAGGTAAAGTAAAATTTTCCCAGTGCTTAACTAATCAAGCACTACGCCACGAAGACGTATGGGGGAGTGGATGTATAGATCCATATTTTCTTGACCTCGACATTTGTTGGAGTTGAGTTGTCAGCTTCACTCTCCGGCTGCTTTACCCCCGGGAAAGAGTCCCCAGTACCCATTGTATAGGAGGTTGGGTGAACACCACAGCAGGTCTGGACGACATGGAGGAGTAAAAATTCTTGACCCTATGGGACTCGAACTCCGATCCCTCGGTCGTCCAGCCCGTAGCCAGTCGCTATATCTCAGAGAAGAAACCCGATATAAAAAGCAAAATAAATAAATAAAGGTATCCCTATAACAGGCCGTTGAGGCCCATAGGGTTGTGAGATATTGAGGCTCCCACATTTTCTAGACAATCGGCTCATAGATGGCGGTAAGGTTGTCAGCCCTACGAGCCGGCCACCCTTTACCCCCAAGAACATTCCAAGAATATTCCTGGTACTCATCTCTGTTAGAGGCTGAGTCGACCCCAGGGCCGTAGTGCGGCTGGAAGGACTAGATAAATTGAAAATATCAAATGACCTCATTGGGATTCGATCCTGCGACCTTCCGGCTTGTAGCAAAGTGCCTCAACTAACTTCGCTACCGCGTGCCCAGAAGAAAACCGCTATTAACTAAAATTATACTAATTCATTAACTGACTGACGTGCGCCGCTGTCAATGAGGAATCTAAGTACTTATAAACAGTTTTCTCTTACCCAGGAATGAGGCAACCGTAGGGCACAGTCATGAAAGAATTATGCTTCGGCGCTGGATAATCCACAAACATACTAACAACATCTGTCTACACGAGAGTCTTGTAGCAAACTGAGACGCCTGCCGTGACTCGGCTCCGTGAGGGACGGCTGTCAGGTAGCGCGATGTGCTCACTCTTCAGCCATTTCAATGAACAATCTACGAACATGTTTCAAGTTACAAATCTCTTGGGCAATTCTGGTTCTGAAATCTTATCGTGCAAGGGGACACGAAGCGTTTTGGACCAAACTCAGACTCGCATAAAAATTTGGAGCAATAATTCTCAATTTTAAAAATATTTTTGACTTCATATTATTATTAATGTTATTAATAATCATAATGCGTTATTTTATTACTTTCTTTACACTGCAGTTATTTATATGAATACTTCACATTTTATATGCTTTATTACCATTTTTTCTTCTTCTCGTCTTGCAAACCAAATATGTTGAAATTGACACTGGATTCAATTAAATAAATATTTTTTTATTATTATTATTGCTAGTGGGGTGGGACTAAGTCCCTTGCACTGAGGCCATTTCTGGCCTATTGTACCAGCCCCAGATTATAGGTGAGGGTGATTGTGGAGCAGGTGGTGGAATGAAGATTCGCAGGGGAAACCGAAGTACTCGGAGAAAACCTGCCTAAGCGCCACTTTGTCAACCACAAATCCAACTTGACCAGACCCGGGATAGAATCCGGGCCGCCATGGTGGGAAGCCAGCGACTAACCGCTTGAGCTATGGCGCAGCCCTAATAAGAAAGTAAATAAACATGTAAATGAATTTTTTTTTTGTTAATATACTTAAAACATGGAATAACATTTTCTATCTGTACTGTAAACAACACAACCATCCACTTCACTACGCTGTTGAACTTTATGTTCCCCTTGCCGCAGTTCGGCCAAGCAGAACCAAGAAGTGCAGGTGTCGATGTGTATGGTTCAGTGCTTCATACAGCAGTAGCAAAAATTCGCGATAAAAAATTACTTCTTGTTTTTTCCCCAACTTCTTCGTTTGAGAAAAAAGACGCTGAGCAGAACATTAAGACGTAAGTGAAAGGCCGTACAAGCCTACAGGTGGCTGGAGAAAAGTGCAAGTCAAGGAACTTTTCAACTTGCACTTTTCCGTAAATATTAGGTTAAGGTGATCAAATAAAGGAGGATTAGCTGGATGCGACATAAAGCACGCACGGGGAAAGATGATATGCATACAAAATTGTAGTCGGAAACTATGAGGAGAAGTAGCCACCAGGGGAACGTATGTATAGATGAGATAATAATATAAAAATGAATCTTAAAGAAATATTATATGAAGGTGTGAACTGGGTTCAACAGGCGCTAGTGGCGTGCTCTCGTGAACGCGGTAATATACAGTAGGGTTTATTAAAGGATGGGAAATTTCTTAAAAACTTGAGTGACCGGATGCGTTGACAAATAAACAAATCTCCTGATGGAATCTAACCCTTGTCATTCAGCCAATATGTGTGATAAAATGTTTTGATTATCTGGGTTTTGGAACGTACCCCGTAATGGAATCCTGTTACTATCCAAAGCCAGTATGACATTTATCGCTTGAAATTAGTGTTTTTTTCACGTCTACAAAATTTTATCGTGCATTGTGAAATAAACGATTATACCTCTGAACGAGTTCTTACCCTGGAATGACACGATTTTCTGTCTGCTTCAGGAAATCGGATAGTTCCTTCGGCGGCAAATCAAGAAACATGACGTCACAAAACGAGGTTCTTGATCGTTCTAGGCTTCTAGATGGACTAATGTTAAGAAAACGTAGATTCGTTTTGGTTGCGCTAATATGACGCAGGCGCAGTAAACTTGCACGCTACATTTAAGTCCGCGACATGGGTTGGTCCCAAGATATTGAATTGCTGTCTCCTTTAGGTTATACTCGAACGGCGTAAAGGTACAGGAGCTGTACAAAAATTCAGCCGTCCCTCTCAGCTATGCCTTAACTTCTGTTCAGAGCACTGTGATAGTCGGATACACGAACTGTTAGTTTTTCTTCGCTTGCTGACACAATTTGAGATACAGAACAATTATACTGCCAAAAGTACTGTAGAATTTAGGAGATTTGTTGAATACTACTGGCAACTACAAATGATACACATACAAGTATTATTTTATACTTTAGATCCTGTTTTTAACTTACTTTCCTGTCTCAAGGGAAATAGGATAGGCTTGCAAGGAAGTGTGTATGGGTCCCTTAACTTTTCGAACTGACGATTCTTAGAAACTGTGAAATGAATGTTATGCTATTAAATATCAATTACTCAGCAATAATTAATGGAAGAGGGGTAGGAATATATTTAAGGGAAGAAAGGTTTAGGGCTGAAAATTGACGTCCATAATCATAGATGCTGTCTACTTAGTTGCAGCCTATTTGCACCGTTTTAAGGGGCCCATACACATACGAGTCTGGCTCGGGAGCCGGGCTTTGATTAATTTTACCACAAATGCATGAGCTGACTCTCAACTTTGTGACCCACACATGGACAAGTTTGGCTCACTGGAAGCCGAGCTGAGTCGGACTCACGAGCCAGACTCGTACCTGTATGAGCCCCTTTAAGGCATCGAATATATCCTTCCTGACAATATATATGTAGGGCAGTGGCGTGCCGTGCATGGAAGCAAGGGAAGCATTACTTCCGTAGTTAAGAAACGAAAAGAAAAGAAGTCATATATAAATAATTGAATTTGAATAATAAGGATTTGAATATTGTCATTTAGCGCGTGTTCCTGCTCAAGGCCACATGCCTCCTCCTTCTCCCTTCCCTTGCTTGGTGGGACGGACAAAGTTTTCTTCGTTATTCTCCGTTAAAGTTCGTCGCACACGAAGTGGGCAAAGAAGCGACTTTCTTTTTGCGGGCTAATGCCTGTGATATGGAAGCGAAGGCCTGTGTTCTTTCAGTCTTGTTGGGTGTTATAGGTAACATTAAGTTTTATTAAAATATTGTAAGTGTATATTTAGATGGCGTAAGATTGTATTTTGACGCATCAGAAAGAAGCTATCTGCGTTTAAGGGCAGCAAATCTCTTACTGCGGTACACGGGCAGGGGGGTGATTAGATTACATGCACAGGCCACAGCTAAAATGAATGCTGGCAGACAACGCGGCTGCGACTGTGCATTCGAAAGCCTTTTAAAACGGAGGTTTAATAGCAGGGAATTTTCTGAAAAGAAAATAATTATAGAAAGAGGACGACCGACATGAGGGGTGCCAGAACTTAAAGCACAAACCAAATTTAATTCAGAATAGTATTCTAAAACAGAGTGGCTATCCGATTGCCGAAATAGGAAAGTGTTTTGTTGGTAATGCCTATTGTTTCTCAAGGAAAATATGTATGGCACAAGACTGGGTTTGGTGATACCAACAAACTTCATAAAGCATTGAAACGACATGAGAACTCTCAGACTCACATTATTTCAACAATGCAACTTGTTATGTTCAGGAAATCTCGAATTGACTGTCAACTTGATACTCAAAAGCGCCTGACGATACTACATAGAGAAATAATGAAACGTTTGATTGATATCATCTGCCATTTAGGAAAGTGGCAACTTGGTCTTCGTGGTCATGACGAAAGCATGGATTCTATCAACCAAGGTAATTATGTCGAATTAGTTCACTTGTTGAGGAAATATGGTCATAAACTCAATGTTCACCTTGAGAACAGTACGGTATTTACAGGTTTATCGAACAGAATACAAAACGACCTCATTGACTCAATAAGTGACAAATTTTGGTGAGTTGATTGCTATCAGTTCGTTTATTAGATGCCACTGCTTCCCTTACCTAAAATAGTACCGCACGCCACTGATGTAGGGGCACATTCCTGAACCTTCGCTGTAACAGAGTCCTTTATAATATGTGATGATCACATCTCCAGGAATGTTTATTAATCTGTGGTGGGGGCTACCTACTTCATCACTAATAGATGAAGTTGGATCCGAGTTATGAATTATGTGTGACAGGGCTGTTGAACAGGTTACATGGTCAAGTTGTACCATATTAGAAATCATGACATACATCCATAAAGCTCTGAAACATAAAATTAAAAACACACCATTTTATAGAAACTCTCTGTACTGGTCTTTATAAAGGTAGTCTCATTTTCACACTGTGAAATACCAGTATAAATTTTTCCATCGTGTCTTAGGCTTCAGCAGATCAGGCATAATGGGAAGTTATGTATGTAAATCTGACAAGTATGAAGAGTATTGAACTTATGAGTTCATCAAAAAGAAAACAAAAATACGAACTGCAGAGGATACTTGGAAATAAGTAATATGAGAGGATAATTATATATAGCACTTTGCCCTGTGTGGGAACAGTGCATCATGGCTTACTATCTCAGCATTTGTCTCAGATGGAAGAATACTATACAGAACCTCTGTTAGGATAGGTAGTCTCCAGCACAATGATCCAACTTGGCATGCCCTGAATACGAAGGAAGAATATTTATCACTAGATTGTGACATTCTTCTAGAAGAAATTTACTATGTCTCCCAAACACATGTATCAGGGATTAACTACTGTAAGAACAGTACTGTGTTTCCAAAAGGAAAACATGATACATGCATGCATCTTACCATACCCCTATAGAACCATGACTGGAAACTTGGGAGGGGGGGGGGTTACTATCTACGTGTATTTAGTTCCGGGGCATTTCATTTTAAGGAATCTATTTCCACTATATTAAGACACACAATAAACATCCCAAAGATAAGTTCAGGAACAAATTCTCAAACCTATATTGTAATTATTTCTTTTCATATTTGTTGGCCACTTTTACAAGGTTATCTATTGATCTGGAGGGTCTGCTTAGTTCTGAAAAGACATTTGTGCCCTCCTCCACATAACACGTTATCTCCATGCAGATTTTTTAGGGAAGTGGTCTCCCTAAATTATTGAAGTTTAATAAAAATTGTTAAGATTCATTTTGAAGAAAATTGCCATTGTGTGATTTTTGGGTCCCTCAGACAGGTCTTTATTTTTGGAGCTGGAATGTTCAAATTCACCAGACACTGACTAACAATGGATGAACTCTTGAATACTGAATATGAATAAAATCTGTCCAACCATTCAGGTACTAGTATGGTGTACATACATACTGAGAGGATGGCATACCAAAAAATATCCTTTCATATTCAGGGGGGTTCAAAACATGTAGCTACATCAGAATACTGAGATTAATTTTTTTCACTATCCCAGTATTTTTTCACACATATACTACATACAAAACAAAGTAGAAATGGAAAGTTATTTCAAGTTTGTAAAAGGCACATTATAATATCTGACAGAGACATTCTTACGGTGAGAGTCAGGATGTCACTGTGAGGCTGGGTGGTGGGTGTGGGTATGCTGTGATCTCAGATGTGCACAGATCTGTGCATTAGATATGTATATGCCAACCTGTGGATAACTGATACTCAACCCTGTATTGTATAAAGAGTGTCTCAACATAAATTTTTAAATGCTATGCAGTTTCAATAATGATAGCATCATTAAATATCAAGCTTAAAATTTAACAAAACCCCTGTTAAACATGGGATTACTGCATTGAGTTCTTACATGAAGAGAATTTACTTACCAGGTATGTATATCAATTACTTTAAAGGCATGTTCTTATATGTATCATCACCAAGGGTACAATTATTGGATATTGGATAGCAGTGGCCTTGAAATTTATTTTTCACTCTTTCGTGAATATATTTCAGTATTTGTTACCACTGTAATATTTACAAGACAGAAACTCTTGCAAAAATACATGCAGTTCTTTGTTATATGGAAATTTCCAAGAGTTGGCCAACACATCCATACAATGTCAGTTTGGACTACATAAAAGACAAAACTGTTACATAAGAAAGTTTGATATAAGTACAGGGTCCCCACACAGTCCAATCACAGATTGAGTTTGATCTCTCACTCACATGACATTTCAGTATCTGTTAACTGAATATCATGTGTTGAATTACACTGTTTGTACCGACCAGACAAAATAAAGGTAACCACCGACAAATCTATTGTCATAAACTATAAGCTCACAATTTAAATATTCCCATACAGTGATGATCCTTCATTTTACAATTTTACGAGTGTGATATTAACTTACAACATATCAATTAATCTTCAGGAACAAACATTAAAACTAGACGCACAAAATAGAGTAATCACTGAAGTGTAAATCAAAGTAACAATTTGCCACAAAGACATGAAGAATGCAGATAGTTATAAAATGTACCACAATAGGTCAATGCTCCCATGAAGTGAATAAGAAACAATTTGGTAAGATGAACACAAAAAGGCCGCGCCATAGCTCAAGCGGTTAGTCGCTGGCTTCCCACCACGGTGGCCCAGGTCTGGTCAAGTGGGATTTGTGGTGGACAAAATGGTGCTGGGGCAGGTTTTCTCAGAGTACTTCGGTTTCCCCTGCCAATCTTCATTGCACCAAATTCTCCATTCTCGTAATCACGCGGGGCAGGTACAATAGGCCAATCGGTGGCTGACGTGCCGAGTGGACCCAGCTGGACTCCACCCCCTCACCCCCAAAATGCGAATAAGATGAACACAACATTCCTTCACAAGGCATAGGTAATATGTGTTTACAGATGCATGACAGGGATTAAAATATCCTTTAGTTCTTTTAATACTCTTCATATACTAGGACTATTAGACTATTCAGAGAGTAACCTCCATTTATTTTAGGAAAGTAATATAGGAGCAGGGGAGAACTCACACATGTCAGGTATATCACATGACACACTGCCTTTTAAACCAACATATAACAGACCACCTAGTGCTTGTTCTTGTCTCTACAGAGTGAGTTATGTTGAGTCGTGTGATTGATAATAATGCCAGCTGTGAAATTCGTGCTGTTGTCTGCTTTCTTTATGCTAAAAACAAGTGCTGCAAAAATCCACTGTGAATTGTGTGCACTTTATGGTCAAAATGTAAACAGTAACGGAACTTAGGACATCACTGTAGAATGTTCAAAGTTGGGTAGACGAACAAATGTTCATGATGAAGAGTGACATGGTCAGCCATCTGGTGTGGGTGATGATTTTGTTCAAAGTGAAAGATGGCATTTCTCAATTTTAGAACTTCTGTGTGAATCTCCACAAATTTCACACAGTATTCTCTATGAAATTATTACACTTAGGCTAGGCTAACACAAGTTTTGTGCAAGATGGTTCCAAAATGCTGAAAACACAGAGAATGGCTTTGGCTTTAAATTTTTTTAAGTGATACCACAAAGATGGCAATGAATATCTGAATCATACTATACGAATAACAGGTAATGAAACTTTGGTTTCATTTGTGAATGCTGAAGCTAAGGAGCAAACAAAGAAGTGGATGAACACACATTCACCAAACAAGCCAAAAATGTTTAAACAAACACTGTCTGCCAGAAAGCTGATGGCAACTGTTTTCTGGAACAGGAAAAGAATGCTCAGGGCGCAATTCATGCAACAAGAGACCATAATAACATCACAAGTGTACTGCAAAACGCTAAAATAAGTGTAGGCAATTCAGAAAAAAAAGGCAAGGAATGCTGACATGTGGCATAATGTTCCTCCATGACAATGTGTATCCACATATCTGCTTGCACTTGAGTATTGCCAGAGCAGTTCATCTGGGAGGTGCTTGACCACCCTTCTTACAGCCCTGACCTCACTCCAAGTGACTACCTACCTGAAGAACTGGTCAAGATCACAGCAGTTCAACAATAATGAAGAGTTGATGGAAGGTGTCGAAATGTGGCTGAGCTAATAAGCGGCAGGCATCTTTGACACAGGCATACAAAAACCTGTTCTCCAGTACAACAAATGTCTCAATTCCAGCAGTGACTATGATTTAAAGTAGCTTAAGTATGTATGTATGTATTTTTTATATATAATACTTTTCTTTTCTGGTTGGTTGTTTTGTTAACAGTTTACTGGAGTTTACTTTCCAGATAGCCCTCGTACATATATACAGACTTTTGTCAACAAACTCTTTCATTTCAGCTTCTGATCAAATACTTTAGAATTATGAAAATCATATAATTTAAATGAAATAAACATAACTATTATCACACAATTTTGCAAAATATATAAGCATATATATGTAAGAGCAATTTACAATTTATATATTGCTGTTGGAAGACTGTGAACTATGATTTATGCAGCTCATTGAACAAATGTACCAACGTGTTATTATATTTCATAAACTTGTATGTCTGCTACAAGTAAGAAAATACTTTCAAAAATATTTGTAACCCTTCTCAGGATTCAGAACAAGGAAAAATCTAATGTTTTCTAAAAGTCTCAAGGATCTTGAGAATCTCAATGAACAGATTAATAAGATCCAAGTACAGGCTGACGGTGGCAAAGATGTATTCCTCTGGAGACAGCTTCTGCATCAACATCTGGACAAAATGAAACAGTGTTACTTCTACAGGATAACTTACATTCATTTCAGTCATAATTAACCCTTCATGTTATACTCTGGCAAAACCGATATCTAAAAGTTGACATCATTACACTGCTGCTGTTCTGACACCGCATTTACGTGATATATATATACAGATATATAAGTGATAATAGTGAGGTTATCCCTTTACTTAGGCAGCAAGCCCTAACATTCTTTGGGGAATGGAGGTGTAAAACTGTGCAGATGTGAATGTGTAGGCAAATCCCCAAATCAGTTTTCATGAAGATCTGTACAGAGGTTCGTACATTGCTATGTGCAGGCAGGCAGGCAGACATACTGCATATGGTGATGCTAAAAGGCACATTTCACTGTCAATACACCAGTAACCATCAAACAAAGCATGTAAATTGCCCTGTTACAACCAATATAAATTCCCTTAAACACAGTACCTGGGTATCATATATGATGTAGAGACAGAAAATAACAGCCCCTGCCCAGGACAGGACTAACTCCATAGCTGAGCTTGCTATGAAGCACGATAACAAGGATCCAACTAACAGACAGCAAAGAGCAGCAAACAACCTGCAAGAAATAACTTTTATTAACATGATCCAATCTGTGGTTGGAGTCTTTATAAACAACCAGAGAAGAACTGAAGCTTTCATGATGACTGAGTACAATTAAGTCTTCTCAGACAATAGGCTGTTGTCAGTAGACACTGAATTTTCAACATCTTTGTTATAACGGACTGATGTGTGAGTGACCAAGCATACAGTTGGCTCCAGAGCCCTGAGTTATTGTCTCGAAACCAAGAGTAGAGCAGTCAATAGTGTCGGGCATTCACTCATCCAATCTAGGACAACATATAATATCTGGTGAACAGCATCAAGCTCTTCATTATGTAATTTTATTCATCCTCACTACTTCCTTCTCCTCAGGTCCAAATACTATCCTCAGAACTTTGTTCTCTAAAACCACCAATCCCTGTTCTTCCTCCTATATAGAAGTTCAAATTTCACACCCACAAAGAAAAAAAGAATTCTAGATAAACCTGACAGTGAAAGCGAAATAAAAATCTCACTATATAATGTAATATAGTATGAGAAGGAAAACATGTCAATCCTGTGTTGGAAAAAAATTATTTGTAAAATTCAAGAGACTTACCCAGATCCAAGTGACGAGAAGTCTCGTTTAGATTGGAATGTGTATGCTGTCAGTCCAAGGAAAACAGTCACTGTGAGGATCAATGCTTGGAACACAATAACTACATCACAGAAAGTGATGATCACTCCAACAAAGTATGCCTGAATCACAGTCTGAAAAATGAACAGTATTGTGTTCCATGACACATCAAGCCAGAACAGACTTAGAATTACACATTGCACATTGACTGGTAAACCACCAGACCACGGATCTCAATCATTTTGCAGCATGTAAGACTGCCTGATGATAGCAAAGTAATTTTATTTCTGATCATCGTACTACATTACAGAAAAATTCTACTTTTAAGGTTATTGTGGGGAGCAACTGATTTGAATGCTAAACTGTGGGAAACCTCAAATTGATGATCTTTAAACAGAGGTTCTGCTTGAATATGAAGGTTAACACAGTTATGACATGCTTCAGCAACATGCCACTAAATCACATAACCAAATGCTGTGGTTGACATATTAACAAACCTGCTTCACATTTTGGAGGTCCTGGATTTGAATCTTGGCCCAGAGATGAAATAATCTAACAGGAATTTCAGGGCTTTCTCTTAGTTCCTCCAGGCAAATGCTAGAATAGTACCTCAATGACCATAATTTCTTTGTTTTACATAATTTTGAAATCATTATTCATAATTCATCCTACCATTTGACACTACATAACATTTAGAGTAAACAATGTATCATTAAATGTGAACAAAACTCAATGAATCAGCCAGTAGCATCATATGGAAGAGCATGATGGCAAAGCTTTATGCAGACATGAGCTCGGTATTATATCAGAGAGTAAGAATTATTTCTTCCTTGGAGAACACATGGGTCTGTTACAGGCAAAGTTATCCCTGTAGCATGCTGTGAAGGCTCACAGGGTTGTGAGACGTCAAGGCTCCCACATTTTCTCTAGACAACTGGCTCACAGATGGCGGTAAGGTTGTCAGCCTTACATGCCAGCCTTCCTTTATGCCTTCCCCCCCCCCGGAAGATTCCTGGTACTCATTTTTGTTAGAGGCTGAGTTGACCCCAGGGTCATAGTGTGGCTGCAAGGATTAGGTAAATTGAAAAAATCCACCTCATCTGGATTTGAATCTGCGACCTTCCAGCTTGTAGCACAGTGCACCAACCAACTACACTACTGCATGTCCTCCATGGCTCTATTATGAAAAAAATTTAAGAGCCAAGATTTTTATCCATTTTGTTTATTTTTTGTTTACAATGCACCCTCAGACTTGAAAGGATTCTGACGATGGTGTATACTGTACTTCTTTTGGCTTGTTTTGGACGTCGTGGTATTTTGTCTTTTACATACCAGACGATGGATGAAGTCCAAAACAAGCCAAAAGAAGTACCCTGAGTGTTATGGATGACAAATTAAAAATAAAGGGGCACATTATTAATGATATCTAAATATTGCCAAGGGTAACAGTTTGCCCATCCCTTATGTATGAGTATGATAACATTAAATGGTCATCTTCACACTTCAGCTGTTTTTCTATGTAAAGAGCTTCCAGAACCCAATGGGGGGGGGGAAGAAAGAAAGAAAAAAAAAAGTGGATCAGCTCCAGAGCCATTTTGGATACTGTGGTGAAGAGAAAAGTTCCAGAACCTCCCTCAACAAGGAACCAAAATCTTGTCATAGATTTCACAGTCCATTATAATAAACAGGCACACATAAGTAGCCATGGCTATTTCATGTACTTACAAATGCAGCCAGCAAAATCAAGTTTGCTGGTGAATCTTTCCTCTTGATATACAGTACTATTAGTACAATAATGCTCAGAAGAAAGGCAAACTGCAACAACCAGTCACTGCAAACATATTTTGTGGAGTTATTGTTGTAAAATATTTATTACACTTTAATAATAATAACAGTATCAACTAATAATTTACAAGTTTAATGAACTAATGCTCCAACAGTACTGCTACTGTTGTCTTGTTTAACAACTGAAAGTCATTCAGCACTCAGAGAAATGCCTTTATAGACATCAAATGCCACCATAAAAATCTGACCTGTATGTTGTCCTATCAACCTTTTTCTTAAGTCATGCATTTTAATATTATACATCCATTCACTGCTGGGTGCCAAGTAGTGTCCTCACAAGATGTTTTTCAACCAATCAAATGATGAATGAATTTCTTATTAGCTATGTCTGATTTCAATATTCCAGTTAATGTCTAAAAAAAGCGGCCTCCATAGTCTAGGGGTAATGTTCCCACCTCATGACTCAAGGTATGCGGGTTCAAACCCGGCGGAGGTCATGGAATTTTTAAGGGTGGAAAAATTCAGGGAACAAGTCCTCTGGGAGGGACTTTAAGCCGTGGGCCCCGTGTCATAAATTTACGGCACGTAAAAGATCCTCATGTCTCTAGGAGACCTCTGAACAAAATTAGGCAACAAATTTCCCACCCAAGTAGTTTCCAATACCTCTGGTAGATGGGGGAAATATCAGGTACCGAGGACCGACCTCGCTGGCTGAACAGGGCTGATAGCACGCACCAGTATCGGTACGGTATGGAGACAGTAGAAATTAAAGGGGGACGCACAACGGACCAATAACTGGTCTAAGTGCATGGGGAAATCCACCCCCTCTAATACTAACTAACTAATGTCTAAAAAGGTTTTCATTCTGTTTTTCCTGATATCTCTAAAGGGGAAATGTGTATTTCATACTAAAGAATGTTGAAAATCTAGTAATGTAAAAATGTTCAAGTTGGTAATAGTGATTTATATTCATTTGTTTTTGTTTTGTATTATAATAAAAAGTTTCTTCTTATCCAATATGGCTGTTAAGTGGTGTGTAAGCACGACACAAAGAAAATCAACAGGTTATGGGCCCAGATTTGCTCAAAAAAAAAAAAAAAAAGAGGAGAAGACAAAAGAAGAATAACGAGAAAATGGCAACCACAGAGACAGAAAAGGTAACTCATCTGCCAAAACTGAAGGACGCCGACTCATTTCCACTGTGGGATTTTGAAATCAAGATTCTGATGCGTGCAAAAGAACTGATAAACATCATTGATGGCAGCGACCCGTTAAGTAACCAAGGAAGAGACAAAGAAAATATAAGGAAATGAAAGATGCGAGATGCAAAGTGCCAATACTACATAGTGAGAACGATAGAGAAACACATGAAGACCCACACCGTGACATGCACAACCACGAAAGAAATGTACGACACCTTGAAGCAAATTTCTCAGCGAGACACCTCTCAACAGAAGTGCCTTCTGCTACAAGACTTCTACAACTTCAAGTATGACAAAACTAAGGATATGATGAGTATAAGTCATGTGCAGAATATTGCCTTCAAGCTTCGTCAACTGAACCAAAACGCTGATGAAAACATGATCATGACAAAAATAACGATTCTACCAGAAGACTACAAATATTTCAGCACCACTTGGGACTAAACGGCAACCGTGGACAGAACTCTTGACAACCTGGTGGCTAGATTGATGTTGGAAGAAGTGAAGTGCATGATGACGACTATAGAAGAGGAAAGCATAGCTTTTAAGACAGTAACTAAAACTAAAACCAAAAGTAAAACCCATTTCAAATGTTTCAATTGTAATCAAATAGGTCATGCCCAGATCAACTGCCCCAACAAAGGTAAGAGAA
>NW_019718281.1:128662-130481 GCF_002891405.2 Cryptotermes secundus
AGGTTCATGCATTTGTGCATGTCGTACTAAGCAAGGTATAAAAACAGTTGCTTTATGAGGAATTAGTTCGTACCATTGAATATTTGATGCAATAGACAAGGTGTCGCAGAAACTGATGTTGCTATAACCAAGTTTTACTGTATGTTCAGTTTGTATGCAGTCCAAACAAGTGAGACTCCCATTTGATACAGAAAGAAGTAGGGCTGGAAAGCCATTAGAGATAATTCATAGTGACTTGTGCAGACCAATTGATCCCACCACTTATGACAATAAGAAATATTTCCTTATGTGTGTGGATGATTATATGCATTTTTGTAAGATATACCTGTTAGAAAATAAGAGTGAAGTGTATACCTTTTGGAAGGAATATGTAAATGAAGCTGAGTGTCACTTCAATACAAGAATGAGAAGAATAAGATGAGACAATGGAGGAGAATATAAGAACAACGCCTTGAGAGAATGGTGTAATAACAAGGGGATTGTAATGGAATTTACTACACCATATTCGACACAGCTAAACGGCACTGCTGAAAGGATGAACCATACCATTGTGGAAAAGGCAAGAGCATCGATTTTTGACTCAGGTTTAAGTAAGAGAATGTGGGGTGAAGCTGTACTCACTTCTGCATACCTGCTAAACAGAAGTCCAACAGTGACAGTGAATGGAATGCCAGCAGAAAATTGGTATGGTAAAAGACCAGATCTGCCTGGATTGAAGATTTTTGGTTCAGAAGTGTACACTAAAATTCTCAGACCAATGAAAAAGTTGGACAGTCATAGCAAGAAAGGAATATTCGTTGGATATAACACAAATGCCTAGAGAATATGGGATCCAAATACAGAAAGGACCTATTTCTCCAGAGACGTGACATTCACAAGTACACCTGCGACAACAAATAAACAAAAGGAAATGGAAAGAGTGATGGATCCAGAAGACAAGCCAAATACTCCAGATCAGGAAGATAGCGATATGCAGCAAGAACCCGAAGCTGACAACAATGAAGAAGAACCAACAGATAGTGAAGAGGATGAAGAAAATGAAAATGCTGACCACAAGGACAATGGAAGGAAAAACAATGGACAAAATGAACATGGATATGCATTGAGACCAAGAAGAAACATTCAAATGCACCCAAAGTACCCAGACTATCACACAGAGAGTCAAAAGGAGGGTATGCTCACCTATACGTATGACGAGTGCATGGAGAGTGAAGATGGTGAGAAGTAGAAGAAAACCATCAAAGAGGAAAAGGATTCGCTCTACCAAAACAAAACTTGGATATATAAACAGAGAGAAAGCAATGGGCATGGAAATTCTGACCAGTAAATGGGTTTTCAAAATAAAATATGATGGAAGACGCAAAGCCAGACTGGTTGTGAGAGGATGTCAACAAAAGGAAGGGGAAATAGATTTCAAGGATACCTTTAGCCCAGTTGTTGACATGAATTCTCTTAGAGTACTGTTTGCCATAACAGCATATAAGAATATTTACATGCAAACCTTTGATGTGAAGACTGCCTTCCTGTATGGAGATCTTGAGGAGGAAAACTACATGGAGATACCAGAAGCATACAAAAACACTGGCAAGATATGTCTCCTGAAAAAGGCATTATATGGCCTAAGACAAGCACTATCACAATGGAACAAGAAGCTGACAACCTTTCTAAAAGAAGAAGGTCTAAACCAACTAAAATCTGACCAATGCATTTTTAAGAATGATGCCAACAGTTTGTTCATGGCCATTCATGTGGATGACGGGATAATCATGGGAGAGGATGAAAGACAAATAGAGGAAATTTTGCTGAAACTGGAAAATCA
>NW_019718281.1:133318-133523 GCF_002891405.2 Cryptotermes secundus
TATTTGGGTAGCTTGTTAACAGATGATGGAAGGTGTACTAGTGAAATTAAATCCAGGATTTCCAAGGAAAAAGCTGCATTTAGCAAGAAGAAGAATCTTTTTACCAGCAAATTGGACTTAAATTTGAGAAAGAAACTAGTGAAATGCTACATCTGGAGCATTGTTTTGTATGGGGCTGAAACTTGGACACTTAGGGCAGTAGATC
>NW_019718281.1:133578-181592 GCF_002891405.2 Cryptotermes secundus
ACCTATTATGTGAGAAATGAAGAAGTGTTAATTATAGTCAGTGAGCAGAGGAATATCCTACACGAAATAAGAAAACGGAAGGCTAATTGTATTGGTCATGTTTAACGCAGAAACTGCCTTCTAAAAGAAGTTACTGAAGGAAAGATAGAGGGGCGGGTAGAAGTGACCAGAAGACGAGGAAGAAGACGTAAGAAGATGCTGGATGACCTTGGGGACAGAATAGGATATTCTCATTTGAAGGTGAAAGCTCTAGATGGCATCAAGTGGAGGAACTGTTTTGGAAGAGACTGTGGACCTGTCGTCTTGACAGATTACTGATGAATGAATGAATGTGGTGTTTAATTAAGCAGGTATCACATAAGGTAACTGTCATTTGTTAAATACACAGCATATTAGCAAATATCTTCATATAAATCTATAATCTGTTTTAACGAACAATTCAGCTAAACATTGTCAGTTTGATATACTGCTACATTAGATGGACCATTATGATACATTAAACTTCAGCTCATGTCACCAGAGAGACTGGTAATCATGAGCCCTTTTTTATGTTTTAGCATTCAGAGCTTCTTCCTTCCTTCTCCCACTGATATAACGTGAACATGCATCTTAGATCTCTTCATTCTTTATCTACAGAAAGCATCAGTATTTGACAAAGACAGGAACTGTGTTTTGTTGCTTGAGTTAAAATTTGAGGAATGTATGTCAACACAGTTCTCCTTACTTACTTGGTTTGTACATAGCTGCGTATAGCAGGGATGAACATGAAGGTCCCACTCACAATGACAGTCATCAACAGCTGGAGTGATAACAAACCATAGACTTTCCGAAGAAAACCTGAGCAAAACAGCAATGACTCAGATAGCCATTTTTAAATACACTGTGATGAGCAGAATTGTAAGAAGAGATACTGCTATATTGCTATAGTCCCTTCTGTCATTAAAGGGAACCTGATGCTTCAAAATATTTTTATGTGCTCTTACTGACTTACCTGATGAGAATATGTGGAAATGAGAAAATACGTGTAGGTACTTACCCATGCGGATATTGACTGCAGCCTGCATGACATTATTATTATATGAAAAATCATTCACTATCCATGGCTTTCCTCCAGATTCTAAATCATCCTGTGCAAACATCAGTGGGTCAGTGGCCATATTGAAAACGTTACTGAAACAAAACAAAATTTGTCAAACCTATTTTATGAGACTGTTCTCATAGCAGTATTCAGATTACACTTCATGGCATGTGACGTCACACGGTTCTGCAGATGGATACCAATGTTTTGGTGGAATGTATTGCCTCCATCTTTGGGGTCAATCCAGGTCCTTGATCTTTAGCTTTTGCAGCTGAATCTAATATTAAAGTGTGAATGGATTTTAGGCTTCAACCACCTCACTTGTTCATCCTTTTAAAAGCAGATATCATAATTATTCAGCTGTTGTTTTTGCTATATATCAATGATCTAGTAGCCAGCATTGAACATGGAAGACCAACGTTTCTTTGCTGATGATATTAGTATCCTTATAGCAGGAAATAGTGCTAATGATGTCCAAAGGAAAACAAATAAAACAATAAATGCACTCACAGAGTGGTTTGAAAGGAACGGATTAATTATTAATAAAGAGAAAACAACAGCAATATCCTTTCACCAACCTCAAAAAGTGCAAGTTGAATGCCCATCAATAAAGCTCTATGATGCAGTCATCAATTATACAGAACATACAAAATTTGGGGGAATTTGGCTGGATAAGAATCTAAGGTGGGCTGCACATACTCAACAACTAGCAAATAAATTATGTAAAATATGTTTTGCCTTACAAGTAGTCAAAAGAGTGTCAGGGTTAGAGATTGTGTGCACCTTATATTATGTGTATTTTCAATCCTTGTTACTATATGGATTGATATTTTGGGGCAATTCAGGAAATGCAAAATTGATCTTTAGGTTGCAAAAGAGAGCTATTAGAGCTATGATACAAATCCCAAAAACTATTTGTTGTAAACAATATTTTAAATTACATATATTACCTTTATGATGTCTGTATATATCGGAATTTCTAGTTTACATAAAAACCAATTCGAATGTTTTCATAACCAATTCAGGAATACACTTGCACAGTACAAGGAGAAGAGATGACTTGTTCATAGTGCCAGGTAATGCGAGTCTATACAAAAACAATTTCAATAATATTGGACTTAATATGTTAAATCAGTTGCCACAGTATATTAAAGAGATACCAGTACTATACAAGTTTAAAAAGACTTTGAAAACATTCCTACTTGATCATTGTTTCTATAGTATAGACGAGTTTCTCTTGTTTGGGGTCAAATCCTAGTTCTAATCACTTGTAAACATAATTTCAAGAATAATTAACTTGTAGATTTTAATATTAGTGCATGTTATAGGAATGCCCACTGCCATGTTCTGTATTTTTTTCTTACAGGAACAAGATCGAGGATAGAAGGATTGGGTCTTGAGGCATACAACGGTGTCATGTGTTAAACGATTATATCAGTTCTATTATTAGACTTAATATTTTATTATTATTTTAGTATATGATTATATTATTTATTACATTATTATTATTCTTATTTATTGTATTGTAAAGTATCTGACTTGTCCTATATCATGTATAATGATCCATGGATATGAAGTAAATAAATAAATATGAATTATCCTAAACAGCTGCTCTGCGGATGGTACCCCACATTTAGAAAAACACCAAGACATAATTAATCATGTCCATGCCGAAAACTATTGTTACATATAGGAAATCTCTATAAATGATGTACTGAATCTCTTTCTAATCCACTCAGGTATGTACAAACACAAAATATGTGATGTTTAAATTTACTGCACCCACTACAATCACTACGAAAATTAAATTATGGCTATTACCCTAACCTATTCCATTTGAAGCAAAATTATAAAAATATTAGAAACTATTTCTTCTCCTTTCCAACCAGATAAAATTTTACGTTAGTATGTCCAATCAGTGGCCGCCATGTCGAGAGCCCCCCTCCCCCCCAAGGGAATTAAATTAAAAAATTACGTTAATATGACAGGACTTTGAAGTTCCTTCACTATGTTCATAGTCCAATAAACTGTGCGATAATAGTGCATTATATTTTTACAAATTAGCTGACAGGTCTCATGCCATGAATTTGGACCATATCACCAAGAAACATATTACATGCTTCTCAACGTTAAGCTGTATAATATGTAATGCATTGACATGTAAACTTTCCTGCTTCACCTCTTAATAAAGTGAAACTACTCCCACGAATCAAAACAATCAAACAAATCATAACATTTACTTACTGTCAAAATCGAATGTTTCGATAACTGCATGATATCGAAACATCCAAAAATCCACGTTGCTCTTGTAGGTTCAAGGAGGCCATCTATTACCAAAAATGTAAACTACGCAATTAGAAAAGTGGACAGCTGAAGGTAACGAACAGTATATCGATATCATCGTCACCAAGCATCGAGACACTCATCCATGTTTTGTACAGTGGCGCCACTACTGTGAAACTACACATTCACAACGGACTGGAATACTCAAAATTGTCTCCTACAAGGTTCTGTAACTCCTCTTCTATACTATTTCTTGTTAGAAAATTGTTTCCTTTTAAGAGCACCAAGCGCACTGATGTAGGCTCAATTCATTGCAGATAAGAGCATATTTTCTAAAGTCGTAAAATGCACAATAAAACTAAATTAGAATAGGAGGTTTCGTTTCACTGGGGTAACAACAGGGCCTCCACGCTACTTTACTTTTAAAAAAATGGTTATGAACCTTTTTGGTACTTTTTTGGAAAATTGGTTTTGCTTGTGATGAAGCATTCACAGTTTTCAGGTATGTAATCTATAGGTTCAGCAATTTCAGAATCACCTATATTCACATAATTACGGTATACTTAGACATTAAGTACACCGCCACATCCCTCTACGATCGGGAGCGTTTATTTTAAACATCTTCGATATGGAGAATATAGACCGATTATGCGAGAAATGAAGAAGTGTTAATTAGAGTCAGTGAGCAGAGGAATATCCTACACGAAATAAGAAAACGGAAGGCTAATTGGATTGGTCATGTTTTACGCAGAAACTGCCTTCTAAAAGAAGTTATCGAAGGAAAGATAGAGGGGCGGGTAGAAGTGACCAGAAGACGAGGAAGAAGACGTAAGAAGATGCTGGATGACCTTGGGGACAGAAGAGGATACTGTCATTTGAAGGAGAAAGCTCTAGATCGCATTAAATGGAGGAATTGTTTTGGAAGAGACTGTGGACCTGTCGTCTTGACAGATTACTGATGATGATGACAGGCCTAACTGAATACAAATAAAAGTATTTACTGACTCTAGCTTCTTGAAAAGTTCATAGCCACTCAGCTAGTTACAAAAATCTTCGCCTATTATGGAAAACGAAGTTTTTTTTTTTATATCATGTTCACAGCAACGCGGCGTTCCTGGCCACAGATCCAGAGGCCCGAGTTCGATTCGCGACGCTACCAGATTTTTTCTGAGAAGTAGTGGGTCTGGAACGGGGTCCACTCAGCCTCGTGATGATAATTGAGGAACTATTATAAAGAAATACCTGCTCCGGTCTAGAAAACCGAAATTAACGGCAGTGGGATTTTCTTTTATTGTATTAAAAATATTGTAAATACAAAAAAGGTCTAGGCAATGCCCATCCGGACTTCTGAAGCACATTCTAATAAATATCTCATTCTATAATAGCTGTAACCCCGCGATTCTTAATATAGATCTTAACTTAAATCTGAGAGTACACTGTTAATAATTAGTACAATTACTTCACTTATTTTTCTTACACATCTATTTTATATAAATATAGGAATGTTGTTTATGAAGCAACAGACGCCTTGCAGAAATCTTTTTTCCTCTAGCCTTAATAGTTCTATAACTGATTTTGGGTATCCTTTTTTGCTGTTCTCAGACAAAATGTCCATCATTGTTGCCCGTTGGTCCTCGTACAGTTTAGAGTTTCAAAAGATATATTCCTCTGTTTGTAGCCCATCGCCACATTCGAATTCGACCGTGGACACATTATTAAATCTGCTTAGGCTTGCTTTAAGACTGGTGTGCCCTGCTCTCATACGGTTTATTGACACGAGGTTCGTTGCGCTGACCACGCGACATCCTCTATCCGCAAAAGTTGGCACTAAACTTTGCCGACAAGCGGCAGTCGCTCGGTCGGTATAGTTCGCTTGCGGACTAAAATCAAGGAGTTTATTTTTGTTTTGTTCACAACAACGTGTTACTGGACGCGATTCTGAGTCAGATTAATACAATTAATACATCCTATTTCTTTAAGATCCACTTCAATATTGGCATGTATTAGTTACTAGATACGGAGTTCGGATTGCTAATTTAATTTACGGAACACATAACACGTAAATAAAAATTATTACAACGCACTTACCAATCACACCCTACACAAACCATTGTAGGATACGTCAAGTCGCATCCTATTATAGTCTTCACTGGGTCTTCAGTGGTCGTTGCTAGGTAACGGTTCTAAACAATGGAGATTTTTAACTTCCATGTTCACGCTTGCAACATCCTTTCTATTGTTACATGCATATCCGTTGCTGCGGAAACATGTTAGCTTGCCGTTGCCTAAGAATGATCGCATCTACACATTCTACTATTCCGGCTCTTCAGTCGCCATTTTGCAATATTATTGTCTGATTTACGCTTAAGCCTTAAATATTTTATTTTCCTTTCGCGTTTTCCGACTTAAAATCTAATGAATTTCTCATCGTTAACATGGGTGATAATTGTGCCACCCATGTCACTGTCCGTATTGTTGTAGGCTTTGCCTAGCACCCGCTGTTTACTCGTCGTTGCTAAGCAATGAAGCTCACGTTATCACACTTGCTTGAATGTGGGCAGTTAACACACTACAAATATACGTATATTATTAATTGTTATGTTGTGACGGCTTTCAATATCATCATCATCATCAGTAATCTGTCAGACGACAGGTCCACAGTCTCTTCCAAAACAGTTTCTCCACTTAATGCGATCTTCTGTTTTTGGAAAGAGACTATCCAGGAAAAGTGATAATGTGGTAGTTTTTCCATTTGCTTTCCACATCGCAGTACAACAGTACAACAGTACAACAGCCAACAGTATGGCTTTCAATAAAGAAATATAAATCCTTGTGTTGAACAAACATAACCTAAAGGCAAGGGATAGCAATAGTTCTATGACACACATGAAGAGGAAAAACGTAACCTGGTCTTATGCAATTTGTAGGCTGACTTGATCTTATGCAACCTAATCCAGCCGAACCTAGCCTTGCATAATCGAACCTGGCCGAACATAATCTAATGCAAGAGAGAAGAGGAACCGAGAGATAATCAGAAAAGACATAACTAAACTAATGTAATAAAATATTATATTTCAGCAGCCTATTGTTTGCTCAAATATACTAAAATATTTACAATATAGTCAATACAAAATTTTTTCTTGTCTCGTAGTTTTGCTTAGCTGTATGTTTCGGTGACAAAGGTACAAATTATAGGGCTAAAATACTGACTTAAATTCTGAGCCGTAAATCCTTTGATATACCAACTAATTGGGAGTTTGCAATATTTTTCCATTCTTTTATAACGTAAAAGACGCATTATTGCTATAAATGAAACAATTTTAGGCACATTTCATCTAATTATTTAACGTCCCAACAAAATAACAATAACAAACAAACAAAATAACCTTGGAAATACGCAGCGTATAATTTCCCATCGATGGCATAAAATCTTATATTAAAACTCTTTTTACGGATGAGACACATCTATTACAACAAAAAGAAACTTCTACAGTTACATTGCATCAGATAGGAATACGCAAAACATCATAAATGTTACAATTGTCACTCTCATTGTAGAGACATAAGCCTAATAATATAGAAAGGACGCCTAAAGTACGCTCCACCTTGACGTCTGCGTGACGCCGACCAGTAGATCTCGAGTCGCAAAAGAATGAAATTCATACAACAGAAAGCACTATTGTCTCGACGCTAAATCGAAACAGATATAAAAAAAAATATTGTAATGAAGGGATAAAGGACGACGGACAAGAAGAAGAACAGGAATGAAACTGCGCAACAGAAGTTTCAAAACCCCTTCAACAACAATTGTGATTCCGACAGCAAGACCACTGTGTGAGCGCAGGAGTGACTTCAGTATGTACTCGATTCTTTCGAAAGGCATGTTTTGGACTTCAGTCTTGAGCTAGCAAGAAGACTGATACAACACATTGCATTTCGTAGGCGTCATGATTCGTTTATCGCGTGTTAACATATGTCTTTTTGTAACATCGTACAGAAATCATCGGAACACGAGGTAGCGTAGTTCATTGAGACACTATGCTACAAGCCAGTAGACCACGGGTTTGACACTCGATGTCATTGGATTTTTCAATTGACCTAATCCTTCCAGCCGCACTATGGCCCTGAGGTCGACTCAGCCTCTAACGGAAGTATCAGAAATCTTCCTGGGAGTAGAGAGCACGTAAGGCTGACATCACCGCCATCTGTGAGCCTATTATGTACAAAACTTGGGAGCCTCGACGTTTCACAAAACTATGGTCCCCCAAAGCCTGTTTCAGGGATAGATTTACACACATCATCAACCGTAAATTTAAAACTAGAGCAAGTCGGTGTAGTGGTGACTTGTATTGATGAGGTGCTGGGTTCGAATACTGACCCAGACACCGATAAAATTACTGGGGTTTTTGCAGCTTTCCTCAGTTACTCCAATCAACTGCCGCGATAGTACATTGAATAGATCATAACCGCTTCCTTCGAAATTCTTTCCAATTAATCATTCATCAGTTATCCTACCATTCGATACTGCACAGCCCAGATACTAACAGCGTCATGAGATGAATCACAAACAAGAAATACTGGGAAGAGCTAATCACCTACTTTCCTTGATACGACACGGAGCGCATAGAAGAAGATTCGTTCAACAATTCCTGTATTGTTGCGTAAGTATTGGTTTCCGCGGTAACATTTTTACTGACTGAGACAGTAAAATATGGTCGCAAGTCCGAAGGGCCTCGGACCCGACAAAGACTGCGCTGGCAAGGGCCAGCAGCATACACAAAAGACAGACCCGTCCTCTGGTCAGAGAGGGCACCGCACAAAAACAAGACCGTAACCGTCAAACAATAATAAATACCTGGTCATGATTCCCAGATGGGGTTCGATACCAAGACTTAATGACAGATTGACCGTCAGTCGCAATGTGACTTTGACTTTGACTTTACTGAGACGTTTGCTAGCAATGATAGTGGGATACATTTATAGAAACACAGATTGGTGTGAGGAATTTATGAAGCACGCTGTTGAGATGAGCTCTGGTGCCGTGATACACAAAGTTTCATAAAGATTGATCCAGCCATTCAAAAGTGGATAAGGACGGATGCACAGACACACAGATTTGGTGATCACATAAACCTATTTTTATTTTCTTTTTCGAAATATGGAAAGTAGGCTAAAAGTGAACCTGAAATGTGAATGTGTTAACATACAGCCTACCGTAATGCCAACATTTGGCTGTGTTCAGGGATTTCGAGCGTTATGGGCCGCTGTTGCAGAAAACTGTCCTTGGCTGAAGTTGCATGCTGGTTGACTGCCAGACGACACAATATAATAATAAACAAATTGAGTTGTCATAATGATGGAAGAGTTAATAATCCAACGGGTGGTTTGTGTGCATGGAGTGGGCTCTGGGAGCATTAATCGCAGGAAGTTTTGCCATGAAGAGGGAAGGACATGGGGAAATGGTTCTAATTATTGCAGCGACAAGCATCCTGAGGAATAGCATGTACCAGTCAACTTCGATTCTTAATCGAGGGCCACACGCATAGCGACCTTTATCCTCATATTGATTGTACCAGGATTATATTGCCTTGTGACTGGCACAGGGCCCAGAGAGAATATTCGAGGAAAGAAGAGGACGTGTGTATGTAGAAAAACGACACTATGATGGAAAAGAAGATTTGTGATGTGTTTGTCCGATAAAAAAATGGAACATCTGTTTGCACAAAATTTCTTGTATACATTTCGTAATATCATTGCACATATCCGATTAAAAGTGAGAAAGATGAACGAATTTAAACCGTGTCAAATGTAGGAACGGTAGCGACCTGCTCAGTTTCGATATATTATCCAGATAATTTTCCGCGGGGAACTGAATAATACAACTATTGCTACGATTCATCGAATACCCAAACCTGCCATCTGCCATCAGCTCTGAGGGATACAGGACAGAGTGAGGAGTTCCCTGTACCTGAGAGTCCGGAGGCATAGGACCCTGAGGGCGATGCTCGGTTGGATCTTGGTGTCAGTAAAATGGATGCAGATGATGCAGAAACCCTGCTACCAGAGTCAGATAAGACAGGTTTAGTAAACCATGTTGAATTTAATGACACATTCAGAGGCTAAAAAATGTTCGCCGATCACAGAGGCCACGCGGTCTAATGCATGAATCGTCTTTGTCCTCTCGAACACTGGGATAGTGGGTTCGAATCCAACTTGAGACACACATGTTTGTGAGTTCATTCTGTGTGTAGGTAGCGGCCTTGCGACGGGCTCATTACCCGTCCAGGGAGTCGTACCGACTGTGTATAAGATTAAGAAACTGTAAAAGAGTCCAAGGGCTGTAGAGGGCTGTAGAGTCATAGTTAGATAGATAGATAGAGAGAAACTGTCCAAGAATCAAAGAAACCTTCCTGGTTCCACATTACAGGATGGAAAACTCCGTAATTTTAGTCCGTAGGCGAACTATACTGACCGAGCGACCGCCGCTTGTCGGCGAAATTTAGTGCCAAATTTTGCGGATAGAGGGTGTCCGTGATCAGCGCAACGAAACCCCAAGACCATTAATTTCTCTTTTCTAGACCGGAGCCGCTATTTCCTTGAAATAGGTCCTTAATTATCCTCACGAGGCTGAGTGGACCCAGTTCCAGACTCACTACTTCTCAGAAAGATCTGGTAGAGCCCGGAATCGAACACGGACCTCTGGATCTATAGCCAGGAACGCTGACCACTAGACCACAGGGACGGTCTTACAAGGACGGAATCTTCCAGAAAAGACCCACAGACTACTCCGTCCTTGTAACAATGAACAAGAACTTGGACGTTCTATTTTCTGTTCCCATGAATGGTGTAACAGTCATACTGCATCATTGTTGTGGAATTGATGAGGATTCTAGGTGATGAGCATAACCCTGGGGATTGGCAACTGTTAATGTAAAGTCTGAAACCTGTTCTTCTTCATAACGAAAACGATCTTTTCATTAATTCTTGTTGGCCATGCTGAAAGAATCATGTGGAAAAATAAAATTTCTGGTCCGCTGCATGCGGTGTTAAAATACACTGCTGGAATGTCTATGGAAACCCACAGATTTTTTATGCTTCTGATATGAGTAGGACAATGCCTCCGCACATACTTACCTACATTCATGGATAAACACGCACACAAGTATTTTTTTTCCCTTGGCACTACAGCCCCAGTGGGCCTAGGCCTATCTCCATGAACTTCTCCGTTCACTTCGGTACACACTAGTATATACACGCATAATTCTACAAGCATTCAATTTGTTTTTCTGAATGGGAAATTTTATCGAATGGGGCAAGAGAGTGCATGATACAAACCGTGTCATTCTCAATGCAACTTATTTTTATTGGGGTCATATTATTTCGATATGAACATATAGGTCAGCTACAGGCTACCATGAAACACCCTTAGAGTTCTGAGAAAATAAAAATAAAAAAGAAACAGAAACATACTTTTCTGCTCGCATTTTGTTATCGTGTTTGTGCTTTTATACGTATATGTATTCTAAGGTTTTGATCAGGACATGCTTTCTAGATTGCTCAATAATTTTTCTGCTTCCGAAACTTTGGTCAGAATTTGGCACTTTTTCCCCTGTTCTCGACCTGCATGTATTTCCCTACCCACCTGAAAGTCCTGGCATTTATAAACAACATAACGTATTTTTATTCCCCTATTCCTGTCCCACCTCACTCCCTTGTTCCATATTTAAAGCGAAATAATTACTCCCGTCATTTTGTACAAATGTGCACACAGTCGGACACGGTAGCACAAGCAATGTATAGAATATATTACACACCATTAGGTTATAGAAATAAGCCTGCATCTAATATGGAACTAAACAGGACTGATTAGTTAATTTATGAGCTGTAATTTTTACCCTGCCAAAAGCGTGTTGGAAATTGTCTTATCGACGTGGGTGTCTCCTGTGTTGTATTTTCAATTATGTTTCATCAATAAAGCGTCACTGTACATTAATCAACAATGTCTTTATTCATTAATTTAATTCGACATTGAAATCCAATGTTCCTTCGGACAATTATATTTTTGTCGAAGGGTGTACACAGACAGCAAACAGAGTGCATTCAAACTACAGTTCCTGTAGCTAGTAATAATAATAATAATAATAATAATAATAATAATAATAATAATAATAATAAAATTTATTTCCTTGTACTTAACTGATTAATCACTACGACATGAAGGCTTATGGGGGAAGGATGTATAGGACAAAGTTTTCTTGACCTCTGCACTAGCTGGAGATAAGTGTTCAGCTCCACGCCCAGGCCGCTTTATGTCCGGCGAAAGAGCCCTCGTTACCCGTTGGATAGGAGGTTGGGTGAACCCCAGAATCGGTCTGGACGACATGAAGAAGAGAAAATTCTTGAACCTACCGGGACTCGAACTCCGACTGCCCTGTCGTTCAGCCCGTAGCCCGTCGCCATACAGATTGAGCTATCCCGGCTCATAATGATAATAATAATAATATTACTTTTTCCTACCAGTTTTACTAGGTTACATATTGTAACATGTATACCCATTGCTAGGCAACGACGCGGTAAAGAGGCTTCGTCAAAAATGCAGACGGTGCTTTCCGTAAGGCCCGTGTAGGGAGGTTTAAGAAGTGTTCGGCATGACAGGAGCACAGAGGAGTACACAACAGTAGTCGAGAGCGTCGAGAGTAGACGTGTCTAGTCGAGTGGAGTCTTCGGAATTGGCAGTTGCAGAAATGGCAAGAAAGGAATTAAACTGTGACAAGAACACTTCACATATGATTTGAAGTTACAGTGAGACTGTGACAAATCCGTTGCCAGGATAAGACGATTGAGGACTGAGAACCTAGTGCGTGTGCAACGGTGAAATGTAAATTGTGTAAATCAGCTATAGCGCTGTAATTGCATATAGTCCCGAACTGTGTATAACTATAACTCGTATAAGTGTCAGTAAATCCAGTCATCCAATTCAGAACTCATTCTTATTAGTCACGGAACCCCGGACAAATGACAAATTATGTGTAAACAGTATGCACACCTATATATCTCGTCTATAGAACTGCCGAACACCTGGTCATCGTAAATGTTTAAGAACAATTCTTAAAACAACAGCACAACCCAGAGAAATGAACGCCCGATGCTGTGGGCGAATAGTGGAAATGTTGGCTATCACTAGGAAAACCGTACCTACAATAAAAAACAATAAAATATTAAAGGAAGGAATCACTTTTGTTTTCTGCTCTCTTATTGTTTGCCTGCCTTCATTTTCATCCTGAAGATGGAAGCAGTTACACAGCGTCACATCCCAGAGGTAGTACTCAAGAGTAAGGCTTATAGTACACAAATGGATGTGACCTTGCAAAAGAGTTTAAGCCGTAACGCTTCTTTTTAAACCACACTTATAAGTAAGTTAATTATAAAATTTATAAATATTTTAATGTATTCATGCACATCGCTGTAGTTGTTAAAGGGTCAGCTTTCATATTCATGGCATTGTGAAGATATTGCATGTATTGATATTGACCAATCACATTGTAATAGTAGTTTCCACTTCTATTTATATATCCTTCTGAAGATGGTCTCTCAGACCGAAACATGTCAAGGATGAAAGATTAAAAAGGAGAGGAAGAATATTTATCAATCGCACTGGACGCAGTTGATAACTTTCATAGCTGTATCCACTTCCTTCATCATGTGAAGACAGAAACCTACTCTGAAGGTTCTATTACATGGATAGGATACAATGTAGCAAATATAAACTTCGGAGACTGAGAGATAATAAGAGAAACCAACTCATGAAAGCTGTAAAAGTAATCATACGATCACAGTAACCTAGCTGAAACTGTTGTATTTCAGCATTCTTCTGGGTTGATATCAATTATTTCATCAACATATATTTCTGCAAAATGCAACCCAAGATTCTTACAGTCACTTTAAACTTCATTCACGACATGTTTCGGCCGTATACGGCCATCATCAGGTGTCCTCGTTATGCTAAATTGTTCACTCTAATATTAGTCTCAATTTTAAAATTAAAATTAGAATTGCTGCACGCACACAACGGAAAAAACAACGCATTACAGAAGTGGGTAATAGGCCTGCAACCAAAGAGACTCATATAAAATAAACCAACATGCACACCAACATCAATGAAACACACACACGCCGCAGAAGATTATGCTAATAGATCGCACAAGGAGATGTAAACCGTTTTAACTCAGTTTAATGGGGCGACTCATTCAAATTGAATTTATTTGCAATTTTAATTTTAATTTTAAAATTGAGACAAACAGTCTCAAACGAAGACAATGGCCGTATACGGCCGAAATATGTTGACAATAAAGATTAAAGTGATTGTAAAAATCCTGTGTTACATTATGACGGAAATACATGTTGATGAAATAATTGAGATTGCTGTTGCTGTCCGATCCAATTAACCGACAAATTAGGCTACTTAAATTTACCTTATGAAGGAATATTGTCCTTTTTTTATGAAAGGCGAGACAATAGTAACAGATCAATATTTAAATCAGATTCATGATAGATCATTATCAAGAAGCATTGAACTCCTCTGTTAATATTATCTGCTTCAAGTTTCGGTTGCATACGCGGAATTTCAAGTGTAAGACTGACAGAAAACACAAATCATATGAAAATGATGACTTAAGCTGGTGATATTATCAGATCAACTGGAAAGTAATTTTACAGTATTGCAAGAACTTGTAGACATAAAGAAAGCATACACTGCGCGCTCCGTTGTACAACTTTCATGCAGCTTAAAGGAAAAGCATATAATTATCCTGTCAGAGGCTACTCTGATATCGCTGAAATTAGGAGTATACTATTATCTTATAATTTCATCGTTTCTGCTGCAAGACACGGCAAGTCAGTTAAAGATGTAGTCATGATTATTTTTCTTTCACTGTTCTTGTCCCATTCAGAAGTAACTTCTTAAACTATGAATCTTCTAGACAATTTGTACGACTTCCTAGGAGATTCAGCAGGAGAGCTCAACAAACGCAGACGTGAACTTTTATCAAATGTCCCAACTAGGATTCGAAACCGTGATCCAAATGTTGTAGAGGCTAATTTAGTACGCTCCTTTAACCTTGCTGCCAATATGATCTTTTATGGACTAATGTCCTAAATATAGCCCGTCATTCGTGTTTGTGTCCTGTAGAGGTACTGGCCTTGTGAGCGGCGTGTTGCGTTCCGCGTCCAAGGATTTCTACTAAATGACTATAAATAGAATTCTGAAACTCTGAAAACAGCAGGTCTTGGATCTGATGTCTAACAAGTCTATACGCCATATTGCCCTATTTCGGCCACAGCTTGGTTATGCTTGTGTCGCCTGGAATATGACTATATCGACACATTACAATAAATTGATAACCATACAAATAAAAGATATAGGACTGTGTGATGTTATCAGTTGTTCATTTCGATGCTCCATGTTATTACGGTTGGAGCACGTGGTGGTGTACTTGGTTGAGTCATTTTGCTACAAGCGGAAGGTTGCAGGTTCGATTCTCAATGAGGTAATTGTATTATTTCAATTTACCTCTTCCTTCCAGTCGCAATACGGCCCTGAGTTTGACTCAGCCTCTAACAGAAATGAGTACCAGGAATATTCCTGGGGTGTAAAGGGCTGTCAGCGCGTAAGTCTGAGAACTTCACCACCATCTGTAAGCCGCTTGTCTATAAGATGTGGGACCCCAGACGTCACACAAACCTATGGGTCTTCATGGACTCTTACGGGGATAACTTTATCTTCCTTATGTTATCACGGTTTCCTTAGAATTGTTTAAAGTTTAGAACACTTTATTCCGGAAACGACGTTTCGACGATTAATTTCATTTACCGCTTCGTCCTTCAGCTAGGTGTTCCTCTGCAGCAAGTAGAGTGTTTTGAATTTGAACATCTTAGTTTTCCTTAAAGATATATGTACATTTCCGCTTTGGAATATATGTAGCTTATTGAATCACATCAGTTTAATATTTCAATTTATTATTAGAACTACTTGCATTTTGTTGAATATATTGTGTGAAGTGCCGCCAGGAAGGCCGGACGATAAGACGTCCATCACTGGTCAACGGCTAACAATTCTTAGGCAACGAAATATAAGCAGCAAGTTAGCTAGGAAATCGCTTAAATAACACGAAAGCCTAACAGTGGGGTTTCCACCGTTACAAAGAGGCTGGCAAAGCCTAAGTAAGTAATTGTTTGAGGCAATGGCATTGCAACAACGCCCACAAGTAAACAGGTATTCCCGTAGCAACGAGAGAGTCATTTGCATGACAGCAGCGGAACTGAAAACTTCGACAAGGTGTTCTCTATTCAGCCCGAGTGTAGGCTATAACAGTCCAACTTCGAGTAGAGCAGGAGTCAGTCCAGCTTCGAAAAACGAAGAGTGAAGACACTTCACCGAGAATAGCGGGACAAATATAAACGTTGAAGAACCAATCAGAGAGCCGACGGACTAATTGGTTGCTTCGTCTAAAAGGGAGCTATAGTAGAATAATTGTAATAGTGACTGTAACTGACTAATATTCCAATAAACGTGTTCGTTAAATCTGAAATCCACGTAATTTTCTTGTCGCGTTACCTATGAAACACGCGACAACTTTTATTGGTTTTTCTTTGTTAGACCTATAGCCTTTTGGCCACCTACAAGCACTCTAATAGAGGAAATGCTTTTATTGAACTGATTACATTTTTGATATGAAATGGATTAATTTCGAAAAGAAGTGTCCTAGTAAATGGATGATATGAATGCTTGAAGAAACTATGGAAATATACAATATACACATAAAAATCTAACACTGGTTTACCAGAATTTAAATTTTCAACTTCACTACTACCAAAAACAGCCAGTATATGTGGTCCTTAGCTGCTTCCTTCCACATCCCAATTTCACAACCTGTCATTCTTAAGGCCCGTCTGTTTACTGTCTCCTTTACCATCATCAACTTATAAAACTCTCAGGGCATTTATCCACCAAAATTCTGTATGTATTCATAGCCTACGCCAATCAAGGTACATACAGGTAGCATCTAGATACGTAGACCTACCAGCTCCACTTGAGAAACTGATGGCTGATCAAGACATCTCCTCGAAATATTGGTATCCGTCTACTCAGTGGCCCAATATTCGAATTTATTACGTATAAACAAACAAAACAAAACTCAGTGGTTTTAGTCCGCAAGCGAACTATACTGACCGAGCGACCGCCGCTTGTCGGCGAAGTTAGTGCCAAATTTAGCTGATAGAGGGTGTGGCGTGGTCAGCGCAACGAATCCCGATCGCCATTAATTTCGTTTTTCTAGACCGGAACTGCTCTTTCCTTCAAATATCTCCTCAGTTATCCTCACGAGGCCTAGTAAACCACGTTCCAGAGCCACTACTTCTCAGAAAATCTGGTAGCACCGGGAATCGAATCCGGATCTCTGGATCTGTAGTCAGGAACTCTGACCACTAGACCACAGAGGCGGTATCATTACATGCAAACTCATTTTTCTAGCTCTTATTGGAACGCATGAAGATCTATCTCTTAAATGTGTATGTACTTCATATTCTCTAAAATTTACAGAACTCATAAGCAAGAACCAACTGAGCCTTCAGTTGACTTAATTCTCAAACGATTGTGGTAAAGAGGAAGTCAAATTTGAAGAGGCTCAAGTCCAATGTAGCAGATAAAGTGGGGGGCACTTATGAGAAGGGCGCTCGAGGCTTTTGTGTGCTTCATGAAATATTCAGGCGCCACTTACTGTAATGAAATAGCAAGTTAGGCTCACGACTTCGACGCCTTGCCACCCACCACTGGATAAGCCTCTCTTTGTACGGTCTTGTCGCAGAGTGTAGTTTATCATAGAGGTAAAATGGCTCTGAGTAATAGAACCACCACTTCAGTATGTATATTACCAGGATAACAATGTACATGAACTGTCCATGGAAGGAGATATTTGAAATTCTACTACATCGATAGATAAAAATGCACTTAAGTGGAACACGGAATCCATTTACAGATATTCAACAATTTAGATACGATCCATAGTCAAGTTAAATGGTTTTCATCGTGGCCTACTTCTTATCGTGTCTTCAGACAAATTAAAGGCTAGGAATATCTAACATGATCTGCTATGGCCGTTATGACCGCTTAAATAACAACATACGTTTCAGTATTAAGCAGAAAGGCGTGCGGTGTATTGTGGGAAGAGCGACTGCTTGATGTAGAACAGTGCTCTCCTGTCTGTCAGCTCCTAGTCAACGTAGACTGGGCGTCGGCAGTTCCATGAACACACACGTATAAATCTGTGCCACTCATTATGGTTGAGACAAAGAAAGCCTCCGAAAGGTCTGATGCAATTCCTTACCGATTTGGAATTAAGTGAGCCTGTAAGAATTTGCGCCGGTCACGGTAGCCGAGCGGTCTAAGGCGTGCACTGTCTTCGCTCGCTCGGAAGCCGGAATCGTGGGTTCGAATCCCACTCATGGCGTTAATGTTTGTGTGCGTTTTTCTGTGTTTGTGTACAGGTAGAGGCCTTGAGACGAGCTGATCACCTGCCCAAGGAGTCCTACCGTACGTCTGAGATCTAGAAAAACCGAAGTGAACGGAGAGTTTCATGGAGGTAGGCCCAGGCCCACTGGGGTTGCAATGTTAAGGAAAAAAAAATAAGAATTTGCTCCATCCACTTAGGGAATTTACTGATATAGTCGTTTATTACGGGACTAATGATAAGAGTATAGGGAGTTCTTTAAAGAAATATTCATCAGCATAACTGGGGAAAAAGAATAGACTGATTCTCTAACATTCTGGAGTACTTTAATGGTCAGATGGCAAATGTGATTATATTGATTGTGCAGTCCTGACAAAATTTTTAAAGAATATCCCTACCAACGTATACAAATCATGCAATGGCCCTCTGGTGGATCGTTTTTCCACTAATACCGTTAATTTTGTACAGGTTATCCCAAAAGTAATTAACAATTTTTGTGATATTGTTGATTTATTATAAGGTACCATAAAGGAAGAACAAATCTTAGTTCTAATTATTAATTTTATGTAAATTAAGTCACCTTTCCTTCAAGTCTTTCTGTTCTCGAGATAGTTAAACAAAAGTTATTTCAAATCTCTTGACAAAATAACAGGGATTATGCGCCAAGATTGTTACGTTAAGCAGACATTTCCTAATCTGAATATCCCGCTAAGGATGAGAATGTTATGTTTTATTTGTTCGTCCGCCTCTCTTGTAGCGAACGCTCGTTCGCAAAGCATATGTGTTATTATATTAAACTTTCCAGTGACTAATTTTATGTCCATGATTTATTCCAACCGTCTTACAATGCATACATTTATTCACCTTACTCTTCTCTCTTGCATTACAAGTTTCAGCACTAAAGTGTCATCTTCAGGTGCTTTTCGATGTACGTCAAACTACTTCATTGCATGCCCTGTTGTCTTTATACTAAAATATATATTCATCATATATATTGATAAATTTTAAATATTAAAAATATTAAAACTGTTCAGGATTTGTCATCCTTATGTCATCCTTATCCTTTGTGCTGAAACATGTAGTGCAAGAGAGAAGAGTAAGGTGAATAAATGTATGCACTGTAAGACGGTTAGAATAAATCATGGACATATATCAGTGCAACAGGACGCTAAAATATAACATGACTAATTTTATGTTTAGGGAAAATCCATTTTTCGGAATCTGTCAATTACAATGTAATTTTTTTTTCCACAGAGGAAATCAAAATATATTCATTTAGAAACATCTTCTGAAATTTTACATATTAAATAACTAGTAACAAATTAATCAAAGAATCTAACAAATACCATAGAATAGGGTTCAGATGCTCACAGTAGCTAAGCTGGTCAAGAAATCCTCTGCTCAATGGATCCACAAGAATAATGACCATTTTTTACGACAGCCTGTCACTGAAGCTTATCTTGAGCCAGATGAATCCAGCCCACAATTTCACATCATATTTTTTCACTCTAAAGTTTTAAATGAAATCTTTTGTGATTTATTCTGAAATTCTAGCTTCCGCCGATTTAAGCCCCCCCCCCCAATCACGACCAACTTGAATGTCTCGTTGTGTCTATTGCTGCAATTCAACACAATCTTAGTTAGTCCTGCTTTATCTTTCCCAAGCAGGTTTCCGACAAGTCAGTGACCGACGGGCTACTGGCCAGTATTCGAGTAGTGACAGGAGCAAAGGGCTAACTCCACTCCAAAACGCCAATATCGGCTCTGGAGTCCACCAAGCCTCGTTTCCAATGGGTAGTGGGTGTTCTTTTGTAGGGGGTAAAGCGGACAGGGCGTGAAGTGGACCACTTACCTCCATGTAGTGCCGAGATCAAAATGATGGATCTATAACTCCAATCCCCATATGCCTTCGTGGAATGGCGCTTAATTAATTAAGCACAGGGACAAGTTCATTTTTTTACTCTGTCGTTGCCTTTAAGCAGCTCTTTATAAGCTCACCGTCAGTGATTGTTGTCCTTGCTCCTCCAGGAAAACACCCTTAAATAATTCCTTCACATCTTGTAGGATTGCAAAATTGTGCCTCGCGCCGGAAATCATATTTTCAGTTGTTACCTTCAGAACACTTAGACGAAGCGGTCACTGTGTTGATGACGGATGGTTGCCATGGTAACATCTCCCTCTTGTTGACACGTCGTGATGAAGTGGCCGCTTGATCCAACCAGACAGACGCTTACTTCGCGGTGATGCGACAGGGACAAAGCAGCCTAAGAGACAGTGAAGTCTGCAAGTCAAACAAACATGTCGTCACCAAAGTTAAGACAGCCACAGAAGGCATAAAAATACTTTAACCGACAAGTTACGCATAATAATTCGAAAATCAAAGTCGAAAGAGCTCATTTGTATCCATGTTGCCACCTGCATATGTAAGAACAAAACTGAATGAAGGCGTTTGATTTGTAATATTATGTATGAGTGTGTGTATGTGTGTAAGGGGTGGGCCATAAAATCCGGTCCCCGTACTGAAATCTTCGATGATCTATTGTGATTCTCCTTTGGATTAACCCTTTATTAATCGTATACTTCGAATGATATGTAGGACTTTACTTACGTGGGCTTCATAAAAGTCACTTGGTTCCATGAAGAACTGACCCAGGTGTCGAAATTTTAAATAAGCTGTGGCCTCACAGTCACATAGGGTATGTGTGGCTGATTCGTCTTATTAATTTGTAATATTTGTTATAGGGCGATTAAAACTGTGTTCTCATCATCATGATTATTTACAAGGATTAATCATAAGAGAATATATTCAGAATATTGTATTTAAGCATCCTGTTGCATTAATATATCATTTATTTCATATAATATATTTCCGTCAGGAGCCGGGATAGCTCAATCGGTATAGCGACTGGCTACGGGCTGTACGACCAAGAAGTCGAAATTCGGGTCCCGTTAGGGTCAAGAATTTTTCTCTTCTCCATGTCGTCCAGACCGACTCTGGCGCCCATCCAGCCTCCTATCCAATGGGTACTGGTATCTCCTTCCCTGGGAGTAAAGCGGCCAGATCGTGAAGCTGACCATTTATACCTATTGTCTAAGTCAAGAAAATGTGGATCTATATATTCACTTCTTCAGATGTCTTCATGGGGTAGTGTTTAATTAGTGGAGCACAGGGACAAATATACCTTAATATATTTCTGTCTCCCGTGCAACTTATTATTAGTCTGGACAGAAATATATTATATGAAATAATTAATAAATTCTTCCGATTCCAAGGATCAAGTAATAATTAACCTTTCATCTTCTGTATTTTCTATAGTTCATTTTCTTATATTTCGTTGTATACTGGTATGATATGATCCATAAATTCTACGTCATGTACAAAGAAAACAGATAAAATAAATTCTTATGTTATATCGTAAGAACAAGAAGATCTATATTTCAGTACAATAGTCCGAGTTTTCTTAACTGAGAGCAGGGTGATTGAAAGAGCATTTGATTTATGACGTACGCTAGGCACAAACATGTAACTTCATATTCAGACATATGAAAGAGTGGCAAAAGCTACATTTAGCAAAAAGAAGAATCTTTTTACTAGCAAATTGAACTTAAATTTGAGAAAGAAACTAGTGAAATGCTACGTTTGGAGCATAGCTCTCTATGGGGCTGAAACTTGGACACTTAGGGCAGTAGATCAGAAACACCTGGAAACTTCGAAATGTGGTGTTGGAGAAGGATGGAGAAGATCAGTTGGACCGATTATGTGAGAAATGAAGAAGTGTTAATTAGGGTCAGTGAGCAGAGGAATATCCTACACGAAATAAGAAAAAGGAAGGCTAATTGGATTGGTCATATCTTACGCGGTAACTGCCTTCTAAAAGAAGTTATCGAAGGAAAGATAGAGGGGCGGATAGAAGTGACAAGAAGACGAGGAAGAAGACGTAAGAAGATGCTGGATGACCTTGGGGACAGAAGAGGATATTCTCATTTGAAGGAGAAAGCTCCAGATGGCATCAAGTGGAGGAACTGTTTTGGAAGAGACTGTGGACCTGTCGTCTGACAGATTACTGATGAATGAATGAAAGAGGAATATTTAGACATGGGATATTGCAGATATTGAACACACTGTGCACAGAGCAGGGAAGAACAATTATGATGATATGTGTCATTTCGGTATAAATATTTTCAGTTCATTTCTCTTAACATCAAAGTTGCCTTAGCCAATATTTGAAGCGTTGCAATATCAGAGACAGGTTTCGAAATATTTCGATTAGTATTTTATATTCTTACACAATATTCATATATTTTATGACTTCCAAATTTATAACAGCGAGTAATTATAGAAAGTATATCCAACTGCACGCAAGTCGCTACGGTTTGATAAAGTTCATTTCAACGATATACTTCAAATTTCCAATCAAATACCCTGCATTCGGCTCTGTGCAGTCAATAAATGATAGCAAATACTATATATAGGTTGGCCATTACACAGAACTGCAATTTTCAATTTTAGTCGTATTTATGAAAATGCAAGAGAATATGGGACTACCACACGATGGAGAAGTGTTTGTTTTATATTTCACTTGTGTAATTTCATGAGTTCAATTTAAACATGCATTATAAATGTCATTGCATCTGTATGTCGTGAACACTTTAATCCCACCCTTTATCTGTCAATGGACACATTTTATATCGAGTGCATTTCAATGCAGCGCTGACCAGAAGTCAATATTTCATGGTCGCCATGAATTTCCGGTATTGCCAGTTCGTGCCACAATGGGGGTCACACAAAGAAATAGGTTCATCAACGAAGCTGAGCCAGCTGCTGAGTTTAAATAGTGCTTAATGATAAATAATGAATTTATAAGATTTTGTATGTGTTTCTCATATTAAAATGCATGCTACATTATTATATTTAAGCATCCTGTTGCACTCTTTGCGATATACGATATAAACTCCGTCCCAAGTGCAACAATTTATTGTAGATCTTTCGTCTTGCTTTCTTCTACACTACACGTTTCGACCGCAAACGGCCATCATCAGGTGTATACACTCACGTAGCTGTTACACGGCACTTAGTTTAAAATTTAAAAATTTAAAAACACGTTCTGTGAGCAACGACGAAGGGAACAATTGGGAAGACCTATGTTTCTAAATTTTAAACTAAGTGCAGTGTAACAGCTACGTGAGTGTATACACCTGATGATGGTCGTTTGCGGCCGAAACATATAGTGACGAAAGACCTACAATAAATTGTTGCACTTAGGACGGAGTTTATATTATATATTGCATGCTACATATCAGCCAATCTCATTTGCCTTGACTTGGACATCCTAATAATAAAAGAATTCTTGTCTTCTTGGATATAACGCTGTGTAGTCCGTTGAAAGTCAACTGACGCTTCGGAAAAAACATATCGCATTTTTGTTTGCTGCATGTTTTATAGTGACTTCTTTCTTAGATTACCCTTCGACCCGAATTTGGTGGCGACATGTACCTCTGAAACGTCGGTTGACTTTCAACAAAATACACAGCGTTATACCTCAGGAGAGAGAAGATTTCGTAACTACGTCTGCGAGAATTGCATATCCCACATTCTGGCAATAATTAGGGAATCAATTGAAAACATATTATTATATGAGTACAGGCCTACTGTTCAAATTCGAGCCCTTATAGATCTACATAGACTAATAGGCAGACATGATAATTAAAATAAATGATGCAAGTTAACGATTTGTTTGCATTTAATTAAATACCGAACCAAGAAAATGTACGGGGAAACATTCTTATCTTTGATATTATATGCAGATGAGTGGTCAGCTTCACGTCCCAGCAGCTTTATTCCGGAAAAATAACTGGGTGGCGGAGAACTCCGTCGGGAATCGAACCGGGATCCCTTGGCTGTCTAGTTAGAAGGATAGTCACTATACAGACAAAACTACCCCTGTTCTTTATTACTGACAGTTAATCGACAGTTATGCCGCAAACCTTATAAAGTCTATTGCTAACAAAATTATAAAAATCTCTGTAGGCCATATACATTTTGGAATATGTCAGTCATATTTTTCGTTATTCAGAAATGAATGAATGAAGAGTGAATGAATGAATGAATAAACGAATAAATAGATAAATAAATAAACACTTTATTTTCTTTACCCTAGACAACTGCAAAATCCATTTTCATTTGTATATCCAAATTTTACTTTACGTGAAATTATTAGGTTAAACACGACAATAAGCTTAATTAAGCGCTGTGGTTTGGTTCAAAATATATATATGTCAGTGCTCTAATTTTTAATTGCAGGTAGATGCATCTTATTTCGAAAAGAAATCCATTGCAGTTATCGGAAATTTTCATTTATGCTTATTGCCCCTATGTTTAGGTGAAAATTTCTGTGTGGGACCCACTAGATGAAGATGGTTGTTACTACGAACAGACACAGACCAGGGGATGATATGCAGTGAAGCTGACAGTGGAAAGCTAAAACAAATAAGGGAAGCAGAAGCTAGCCATGACATACGAGTGTTTAAATAAACGACAGAGAGTAATGGTTTCAGGGAAACGACAGTAAAAGAGAATATGAAATAAAAAGTGGAGCCTTCATAATGAACAGGTTGATCTTGTTGAAAACCGATAGATGAAGATCTGAATTACAAATATAAGGGTTGAAATTATAGATACACGGAAACACATTGGTCTCTCTGAATTATGATTTGAATTTGGAAGTTAAATTGTACGTTGTAAGATTTGAGGTTTTCACGGCGGTGACTATGAAGAAAGCAGTCTTCTGGGAGCTTGCGCCGTGTAGATATTTTGTTAACCGACGTTTCGGAGAAACTTATCGCCTCCATCTTCAGGGTAGAAGATGTCGAGACATTAGTCTGTTAGCACCTGCTCACACTAGTTCCTCGCTCGCCGATTGTTTCTTTTTTCTTCTACCCTGAAGATGGAGGTGATACGTTTCTCCGAAACGTCAATTAACACAATATCTACACGGCGCAACATCCCAGAAGACTGCTTTCTTCAGACTGTACGTTACTATGACGATGGTCTGCACACCATCCTCCATTTTTTATTTATATTGCTGTCTTACTGTCCAAATAATGTACTTAATTGATTTATTCTACAGACTAATTTCTAATACGTTACATAAATTTGAATTCAAAATTTGTAGAATACTGTACATGAACTTTCGAAAATAAAAGTGAAGAAAAATCTTTGCTTAATTTTCAAATCACTTTCATTCTTTCACAAAGATTTCCCGAGAAACACGTTCAACTTATCCGGCGTTCATTCTCAAGTGTTTAGTTTTTGTCTCCCACAATCCTACAAGCAAAATTGTTACGTAACCCCCATTTTCTCTCCATATAATGATAACTATTTTATTACAGTTTGATACATTGTTCTAATGAAAACTCTTCAGGAAGAAAATCCTACCAGTTTCAATTTTCACAGCTTTGGGAAAGCTATTCACTATAATTCCCATACGGACCTCAAGTACAAAATTGTGTCTAAGCCTTCTGCGTTACATGTAACTTTTGTACTCGTTTCCATCAAACCATGGCCCCCTTGACTGCTCATCGGATTGGCTTCGTGCAGAGTATAATGCCCCCAAAAGTACAACAATGCTCTTACTCTGCCATGTAAGTTCATGATTAACTTATAAGGGCCATTGCTTAGTAATTGGATTTGACAGTCCCCAGCTAGCATTTCCCCTTCTTTGAAGGGCTCACTCCTTCTCTGTTATCCCACAGGCCGTCGATGAATGCGCCCATAAATCCCTATGGGTAATTAACAGTTCACGGTCTGTATATACCAGGCGCCCACTACACCACCGATAGATTTCTGCCGAATGGATGACGATATAGAGGGAAGGTCCAAATATTCTCGTGTGTTGTTGTGACCCATTATGTTGTCTAGTGACTCTGAAATATCTGCAGCGTTTACTAATGGTCTGTGAGTTGCTTAAAAACTTTATCAACTATTGAAGATATTTAGAGTTGAATGAGACGTGACAGTGTTAGTATACAATAAGATTTGAAGAATATCTGGTCGTTGTTGATGACGTTAATTCAAAGGGTAAATAAATACTACAAAGAAAATCTCAGAAGCTTTATTATACACTAGTGGGGAGGGGGAGGCTGGTTTGGAAGCAAAAGTAGGGGGAACTCAGTAACTGTAGACTTAAGGCTAGTCACCAGAACGAGGAACGAAACCGTAATAAAAGAACTTTAATTGATATTTTAAAAATGTAGTAAATATAATATATTTTGGAACGACAGCAACAAATCAAAATTGTAGCCAGAAATAAATTATAATGATGAAGATTTCTGTATTCTGGGTTATAACGACGTGTAGTCAGGTGAAAGTTAACTGAATTTCAGATGAATATGTTTTCTCCATCTTCAGATCGTCCCTTCATATTGTAACGCGGATGGTGAGAACGTTTCTAGGCAACGATCTGTAAACAACCTTCAGTTGAGTGGGTTCCGTAGCTCATTGCTAGACAACAGTCAGCGCACCAATGGACTGACGAGATATCACGTGACGTGATTTATATTCGATCTGCGTCATCAACAATGAAATTATTTCCTATGCGGTCCGTAATGCTGCTATATAACGCGAGCTGAACTGTGAGCCTTAAGTTCAGAGGCCCGTGTGGATGCGGGTTAGAATACCTCCACCGTGATCATGTATCTGATCTCGAGTACCAAGGGTCTCGGACCCGAGAAAGACTTCGCTGGCAAGGACCAGCAGCGTATACAAAAGATAAACCCGTCCTCTCATCAGAGAGGGCGCCCACAAAAACAAGACCGTAACTGTCAAACAATAATAAAGATCTGGTCGCAAGCCCCAGATGGGTGGTTCATGCCAAGACAGACTGGCCGACTGACCGTCGGTCGTAAAATGAGACTCAGACTCAGTAAGTTCAGAGCTAATTGGAGCCAGGAGTAGAGAAGAACAGGTGAGGTCGGCCTGTAAAGATTTAAAGTGCAGGGTGAAGATTTTATTTATGTGTAATATTTGGAGTGATTTGAAGCCCTAGTTTCTGTGTTTTAATTGCATTACTAGGAGATGACTAGTGTGTATACGTATAACAGTGAATTAAAAAGTGTGTAAATCAACGAAAGCGCTGTACTGCCTTATGTAAACGTGATTAAGAGAGTCTGTATCCGAAGTGCTAATAAATTCAATCATCCGAAATAGAAGCCGTCATTTCGTCACGCGTACCATCCTACACGTGACAACATATTTTTTCGGGCGTCTAAATTCTTTTCATCTTCATGGTTTGTATCCCAGTGCCTGCTTTAGTATTCAATTTAGCTTAATTCTACACAGGCCTAAGTGTAGTAGCAAATTATACGTATTTTCATAGTCCTTGGCTTCACCTTTAATATTCGAATCATTTAAGCCGTCAAAGTTACCTGCAGTTCTTGTCGCGTGAATCCCAGTAAAATTCATATAATATATCGGTGTTGCTTGCAGGTTTCGTTAGCCCTATCTATTTTAAAATACCAACCCTCATTACCGCCTTTAAAATTTGATTTTACTGTGGTCTTATATATCCCTACCCTGATTTTATTTTGACAATAATTTTTATCGAAATCTTTCCTAACTTTACAAATGATTTTGTTTTAATAAGGGACACGCAGTAGGATAGTGGACTGAGGCAATATTCTACAAGCCGGAAGTTAGCGGGTTCGATTCAGTTCATTGAATTTTTAAATTGACCTAACCCTTCCAGCCACACTATGGCCCTGGGGACGACTCGGCCTGTAACAGGAATGAGTACCAGGAATCTTCCTGGGGGGTAAAGGGCTTATAAGGCTGACAGACTCAGCGCCATTTGTGAGCAGATTGTCTATTCCCACAGATTTAATTTCAATTGTAAGATTCCAATTTCATGTTTATTTACAATAACATCAGTTGGAATCGCATGATTTGCAATTTTTGTACTATTTAGCAGGTAGGTCTTGCTCATATGAAGTTAATATCTGTGGATCTTTCTTTTGGGTTTGAACTTAATTCAACTAGCAAATGTTGCTTTCCATTCCTGTAAAATTTTCTTGATGCGTATGTAAAGAGTAATGGTGACAAACCGCATCTCTATCGTAAACCTTTGTTAGCTGTAATGACGGTCTGAATATCTTATACAAGCATATTTGATTGTAAGTGTTTATGGTAAATTATACATTATATTTATGTTAAAAATCAAATATAAAGTAAGAATGTTAAAAGAAAACCTCATTTTACTCCAAAATATTAACCACCAAAATTATCCCAAGCAGATGGTAGTGTCTATACAATATATATTTCGTCGCAGGGATGTTAGTTAGACAGGATTACAGGTAAGATGAATATAATTTCATGGCTCCTAATTAAAAAATGAATTTTTGAATACGAACTCTACAAATGAAAGAATAATTATATTTCATTTCGTAATCAGCATGCATGATGTTTGTTATAGGCTGACTGAAACTGATATAGACTGGTTAATCTTGAATTAGCTATCACACTAGATACCACCAAAAATATGGAAGCTGAATATATAAAAATTAATATTTGAAATGGTGAGAGGTTTATCCAGTCCAAAAATATTTCTCGACCAGCTTACAGAATATGGGCTTCGGAAGGAGGGCTAATATTGTCCCGATGAAATACAATTATTTCTTGAACAAATTACAGATTATCTCGCACATTAGCCATATAAAAGCATTATAATTCCAAGAAAGTGCTGTAAATTAAGTTGCTTGCCTATTTCAACACGAAACTATTCGCCTACAATTTATCATGGGCAGAATTTACATATAACATATCCTTTTAAAAACCCAAGAGGAAAATATTTTATTCTCCTGTTACCTGATGGGATAACAGTTATATAATTTACACAACAGAGCATGTTACAGTGATCACTATGTCAATTTGCAATATATTGTATTAATTAGGAAAATTATGCGTCACTACAAAGCCGTTAGAATTTTCTGCGATTTGCAATTGACAGACACGGAGATATCAGCTTATCTTGCTGCTGCTCTCCATCCGACTGGTAATTATGTCTTGAATAATTCTCTACGTCTACCCCTCTGCTGTTGGTATCACTGTATTCCATGTTGTTTCATTCTGCTCAGACCACAAAAACACAAACGTGTTTTCATCATTATCAAGTGTTTTAGTTTCTTTTGGAAGTGGTGATCATTACACAAAATATTTCCAGTTAATATGTTTTGAAAACTAATTCTATGAGCCCTCTGACGTTACAAAGTTTAAAGTAAAAAGAAAAAATATTTATCCCTGTGCTTAATGAAGAAAGCACCACGCCATAAACACGTGTGGGGAGAAGAGGTATATTGTCACCCTCACTAACCTCAGCACTAGATGGAAATGAGTAGTCAATATAACGCCTCAGCCTTTCTACTGCCTGAGAAGGAGTCCCAGTTACCCATTGGAAAGGGAGTTTGATGGTCACCAAAGCCGGTCTGGACGCTGTGAAGCAGAGAAAAATCTCTTATCTTGCCGGGAATTGAGCCCCGGCCGCCCAGCCTGTCGCTATACCGACTGCGCTATCCTAGCTCTTACTTTTCAGTACAGTACTGGAAATGTTGTTCAGAATTCTTACATTTCTCATATGAATGTGAAATGCAGTCAGCAGTTCCTTTTGCATCTCCTGCCAGTAAAATTTAATTTACTTACAAACTCATTTACGGAATAGGCCCTACTTCAGCCTGAACAAATGAATTGGACTGACAAACGCGGAGCATGTTGTACGGAAGAGAGACATAAACAAGAAGTTCTAGGAAGAAATAATTGCCTGCTTTCATATATGACACAGGTCGCATAGAAAACAACGCGTCAAGCAATTATTCTATTGTTGTGTGTATTCGTTGTCGTGGGAATATGTCTACAGGGCCGTTGCCCAGCAACGATAGTGGGGATTAACATACGTACACAGACTGATGGGTGGACTTTGTGGAGTATGCCGTTGAGACAGACTCAGATAATATACATACCAAATCTCATACAGATTGGTTCAGGGACTCAAAGGTTGATAGGGAGAATAACCAGACAGACAGACAGACAGACAGGCAGACAAGCAACTTAATCTCATAAAATTGCTTTAATTTTTTTGAAAATGAGGAAAGTGAATTAAAAATGAATACATAATTCCATTAGGAAATCTTCAATGGAAGAAATTAGTTAAGAGACTCAGCCATAGATGAGAGGATGATATTAAAATGGATCTTCAGCAAGCTTAAGATATGGTACAGTGGCTGAATAATGGGAACACTTGTGGATTTTGCGTTTCATACAAGGCAGCTGAAGTACAACCGATTTATCAAGAAGGCTTCTCTCCATAGATACAAATTTCTGGGAGAACACATTTTACCTCGGAATTTCTTGGCCACACAGAACAAGATTTTCTCGACACGCGTTGGGGATGACTGGGCTTAGGGTAGAGCCTGTAGAGTGTATTTTTGTTTAGAAAGCTAGACTTACGGAACATCCTGTAGGAAACGATTACTTCATTATATCCCAATCAAGTGTAAGTGCAATACTGGAAGGTCACGCGACTTTTCCATGACCCCTGAGGGGAATGCAGACCCCCTGCCCCCTTTGACAAGCTGCAGTGTCTACACACCAGAGGTGTCGCACGGATATCTGATGTCCTCATGCAGAACAGGGCCCGCACAATGACAAGTGAATCAAGCGCAGAGCAGGAGCATCTGGGTTGGCCTTCCCCCAACACAGTGACATTCGTTGCGTATCCGTAGCAAGAACAGTACAAAACTTGAATAGCAACAAAGGCACAGTCCGGCCTAACACAATGGCTCTGATGTTTATGAACATCGTATCTCAAAGCTTTCAGTATTGTACGTAATGTCTATACCGCCGAAGTAAAAACTAATTCCCCATCCAGAGGACTTGAAACAACTTATTTATTATTATTACTCGAAATGTTAGGGACTTTTCAACGTTCGCTGTTCGTCCGTCTAATAAACACTGTCCTTCTGCTCGGTGCGTCTACGCTGCCAGCGTGGTGAGGAAAGATCTCGACATATTTGCAATCGGAGCGGTTTCTATCAATCACATTTTATAAACTTCTGTCTAAAATTGTTAATAATAATTGTTATAATCCTAACGTTCTTGGGTTTTGTAGTTCTTAGTTGCTACGTTCTTAGTGTATTTCTCTTCACCTCTATTTTGTTTGTTCACTTTTTCTGTATTAATGTGTTTCCTTTCTCCAGTGCTTTCCTGTAATTTGTATTTGTCTTCATGTTGTGTTTGCCCTTAATGTGATTCCCGGTATCTACACTGTGCTGTGTCTGTAACTGGCCTTGTAGCTGTTGACTCTGCTATAAATAACAATTAATTGAATTGAATTATTTTTAAACTCGAATATGCTTTGGTTGCTTGGAACTCTGTTACGATCACTGACTCCAATATACTTGAGGGTATACAAAAGGAATTTGCGGCCCTTTGCTACAACACATTTTTTCCGAGATATGGAATATCTCTATGATAATTTATTAGAAATGTTAAATTTGCTGACAGTGCATAACAAGCGTTGTCACTTTCATGCTTTGTTCTGAATAAACGTGTTTAGTGGCACTAAACGCTGCCATTCTGTTCACGCAACAGTAGGCACTCGTGTTGCTACTAGGAACATTCGTAACTTCACCACGTTCACTTGCTCTTCTAGGCGCTGCCCTTCTGTTCACGCAACAGTAGGCACTCGTGTTGCTACTCGGAACATTCGTAACTTCACCACGTTCACTTGCTTTTCTAGGCGCTGCCCCTCTGTTCACGCAACAGTAGGCACTCGTGTTGCTACTCGGAACATTCGTAACTTCACCACGTTCACTTGCTTTTCTAGGCGCTGCCCTTCTGTTCACGCAACAGTAGGCACTCGTGTTGCTACTCGGAACATTCGTAACTTCACCACGTTCACTTGCTTTTCTAGGCGCTGCCCCTCTGTTCACGCAACAGTAGGCACTCGTGTTGCTACTCGGAACATTCGTAACTTCACCACGTTCACTTGCTTTTCTAGGCGCTGCCCTTCTGTTCACGCAACAGTAGGCACTCGTGTTGCTACTCGGAACATTCGTATCTTCACCACGTTCACTTGCTTTTCTAGGCGCTGCCCCTCTGTTCACGCAACAGTAGGCACTCGTGTTGCTACTCGGAACATTCGTAACTTCACCACGTTCACTTGCTCTTCTAGGCGCTGCCCTTCTGTTCACGCAACAGTAGGCACTCGTGTTGCTACTCGGAACATTCGTATCTTCAGCATGTTCACTTGCTTTTCTAGGCGCTGCCCTTCAGCTAGATGCAAATGTAGTATGTATATTTACAGACATTTTTAGTCAAGGCAAAGTTGCCCCCGTGCTTCATTAATTAAGCACTATGCTATGCACTTTACTTCTACTTCTGCTTCACTTCTAGACTAACCTCCTTTCTAGGCCACGCCATAGCTCAAGCGGTTAGTCGCTGGCTTCCCACCTCGGCTGCCAGGGTTCGATCCCGGATCTGATCAAGTGGGATTTGTGGTGGACAAAATGTCACTGAGGCGGGTTTTCTCCGAGTACTTCGGTTTCCCTTCCCAATCTTTATTCCATCAGTTGCTCTACAATCACTCTCACCTATCATCTGGGGCTGTTACAGCAGGCCAAAAGTGGCCGCAGTACAAGGGACTTAGTCCCACCCCACTAGCAATAAAAACTCCTTTCTAGCATCAATTAAAATTTGTGTGTCTCCCTTTATAGTATCTATATTATCTCCCAGTAGATTCACATCACCATCAAAGACCAGGGGCTGAGGTGTCTCATTTAATTGAGTCCAACCTGGTTTTCCCGGACCTTCCTAATAGCATACTCTAAAGCAAAGTTGAAAGGGAGTGGCGATAAAGCATCTCCTTGATTTTGACCATTCTGGATAGGAAATTTATCAGGCAAATATTTACCTACATGGATTTTACTACATTTTTCGTTTAAACACATTTTAATCAGCCTAACTAGTCCCATGGGTACCCCAAACTCTATTAGAATATTGTACAATAACCTCGAGAGAAGGATATTGGACAAAATTTACTGCAGTTAGTTTATCATTCATTTTTTGAACTGGTACAATAATAGATAGCTTCCACTATTCAGGCAATTCTTCCTTATTTAAATTATAATCAACGGATTTATGGACCTTAGAATGTAATATTTCACCTCCTGCTTGAACAAGTTCTACCGGAATCTGACCACTACCTAGCGATTTACAACTTTCAACTTTGCAATAGCAATTTCACCCTCAAAAGGGCTAGGATCATGTACTAACGGCCTATATGCCTAAAATCACTGACCCGGTATATATTAAATAACTGAGAGACGTACATTCCACCTATCCAAAATGTTGTAAAAATTAGCAAGCAGATAGCCGTTCTAATGCTTCGCTAAGTTTCTTCTAGGTTGGCAACCCTTCTATACAGGTCTCTAATGTTCTTGTTCTTACTGTTTGTTGCAAGCTCGTCAACTTTGTCTCACGGATATTCCCTCCTTTTGTTCCTGAAATACCTGCTGGTTTCACGTCTTATATAGTTTTGAGGGAGGTCGCGAACATTAAAATATCGGTAATATTTTTGCACTTCAGTACTTTCAGAGAAAAAAACATTTCACAATAAGCCCTCTCCATTCTGCCATCTTCACAACTAATGCTATCAAACTAAACTCCCAACATCAGTTTCCACAAGCATACCAACACTAGAACAAATGGCCTTACAAAAAAAGGGGGGGTATAAAATGTACCTTGTGAAGACCCTGAACATTAAAACTGGAACATCTGTGGGATTATCTCTTTCTCTCCCTAAAAAGTAACTAGAGGAAGTCAGCGTTTAATTTGCTTAAATGTTTCTTAAATATGCCATAATCCTCTCGTCTGTCCCTTACTTGAGTATTTATAAGATGTTTGCTTTCTTTTATATAGCCACTCTACAGCTAGCACAAAATAAAATAGTTCTAAATTTTAAAATAAATTTAAAAAATAGACAAGTAACTAAAATCTACCTATATTGAAGATTATTATACGTTACCTTTGTCGGTTTGCAAATTCATCTTACTTCTGTCTTGTGGACGCCCACAGTTTTGTATATCCGAATGGAAGAACACTGTGAAATGTTACTCCTAATTCCTGCTCGGACAATAAAATCAAGGCGGCCAAGTTGTGTGGGCAAGTAACACGGGAGGTGAAGGCGAAATATGTGCACAGAATTATTGTAGGGAAATTTCTGGATGTATATTTAGAAAATTGGGGAAATGAAGACTAACATTAAAATTAATGACAGGGATATAGGTTTTCAAGATGAATGGTTCGTGGAGCTTGCTCGGTATCTTGCCCTCTAGCGAACAGTAGTGTTAATAGTTTCTCAATTTAGCGGTCTACTAACAGGGTATTCTTTCATAGTTATGCACAATATTGTTGGTGTATGGGTGACTGTCGATGCGGTTTTGGATTGGATATTGGGTTTATTGACTACTTACGGATCGTAACTGCAAGTAACTATACCAGTCTTGTTGGATTACACAGTCCAAATATCACTGTAGTTAGTTAGTTAGTTATTTAGAGAGGGTGGGTTTCCCCATGCACAGCGACCAGTTTGTTCTATTGTGCTTTCCTCTATGATATTCTACCAGTCTCTATACCCTACCGATAAATGGTGCGTACCATCAGTCCCGCCGAGCAAGCGAAATATCACCGTAACTACAGCACATATAAAGTCGTTTCTTTGAAGCATGACTTTCGACTGAGCACTGAACTCTTTGCTCCAAACCGCCCCGGCTATAACATCCCAACACGAATAGCATAGAAACACTGTTTCCAACAGTTCCTCTATTGTTGTATGCGAAGGCGTTGCCGTCGGAACGTGTTTACTGAGACGTTCCGCAGCAGCGGCCGTCTAGTCTTGCTTACTAAAATCTGCTGTATAGTAACGAATGTTGTTTTGTTGTTTGTTTTGCGGTCACTACCTAGAAACGGGTCTATACGCCACAATATGTATGTGTCTGTGAATTTGATGTTATTAAAAATTAATTATTTTATATTGACTGATTAATTTGAAAGTTAATCTGTTTTTAATATAAGCACAAACATACTAACTCCAATAATATTTGTCGAAGTTTAGGTCTATAAATTTTGAAAGTAATAGTTTTGACATGTAAAATTCTCTTTTATGAATCTCAAATTTTCTTTCTCTTGTGTCCATATATTCTCGTCAACAATCTGTCTTCAGACACCGTCGGTTTATATTCATATAGTCTGAGAAACTAAGTAAAAATGAAGTTAAACTTTTATGTACTTTAATGTTGATGTGCTTAGATAGGCAGAAAAACAAATGATTCTGTGTTGAATGGTAGCGAGCATACCCCGAATTAAATCTGCGCGGGAACCTTGGATGTAATTTTCAGTTGTTGCTGTCGCCTCCATATAGCTGGGTCCATTTTAATTTTCCTGTTTTCAAACAATTTATTAACAACTTTATATTCTGATTAAGGTAACAAGCTGGAACTCTCATAAGAGACAGCATAATTGCAGGTAGTGGTGACCCTGCCTTACTCAGCTCCAGATTCCACTGGCCTGAGGGGTAGCACCTGTTAAGGTCTCCTTCCCAGAGTTACATGGTGGGTATACAGGACTCGTTAGTCACGGTAAGCAAATTGCCTAAGGGAAGAATACCCTGAAAAAGAACTCTAGTGTTCCAAGATATGGGATATTGAAACAAGCTGGTAATCTGCACAAGCAAAAAAGAATGACCCAAAATCCAAAAACACATTTTTGTTTTAGGATTGAATGGGCTAACAAGAGTTTTCAGAGAATATAAATCTAACTAATTTTCTCTGTGTTTCTCTGAGATCAGTCCCCTTGTCATTAACACGGCAATATTCATATGCATAATAATATTCAACTAAATAATTCCATGGAGCAAGGTTCTTCTTGACAACCCTCTAATCTCTCAGCTGCTAAAGAATTTCGGAACATTCTTTTTAACCTGGACGTTCATTGCCATGTTTACTATGTTACAGTATGTTAATGCATATCCTGAGCCAGATGAATCCAGACAATCCCACCCCATCCTATTTCTCTAAGATCCATTTTAACATCAGGCTCCTACCTATGCCTAGGTCTTTCTGGTGGTTTCTTTCCTTCCTCTTTTGCCACCAAAATGTTATATGTAGTCCCGTTTTCCTCCATACTTACTGTAATACCTTCAGATCTCATCCTCCATGACTTGATCATTCTAATTATACAGTGATACTATAAATGATTCATTCGTTTTTAAAACGCTATATTTCCCAAAGAAATACACGTACAAATATGATTGATATATAAAAAGAACCGTAACTCACCAAGTTTGTATTATGTGCACCAGTTGGCAGCATGAGTTCAGTGCCTTTACAAAATGGCGACAAAGCAAGAAAAGAGTATTTGTTTGTTGGAATATGCGAGATGTTCGTCTGTTATAGCAGTGCAGCGCACATTCCAACGAGAGTACGGAAAAGAATATAGAATATAATGAATGAATGAAATGTAAGACCTAACTTAAGACTACATTGTTCTTTTATTTTTGAAATGAAATCATTGGAGGGGCGGGGGCGGAAGTGTCATTATTTTGCTTTCCAATAGCGCGGCAAGTCCAAGACACGATACGTGGCGGACCTCGGGCTTCTTGTGCATTATTATGTCTACTTTGCGGTAGTAAAGAGATATATAGGTAACATTTTAGGGGTCCTCCTTATAATCATCATTACAGCCTTTCCTGTGAATGACCGCAAAATGAAGCCGGCGGTTTTTTGTACCTGCCAATAAAATAGGTTCTAATGATGTAGCGGAGTCCGACTGTCAACAAAGAAACGCAGTCAAGAGCAGCAACCAGAATGGACCACACAAACACGAGCGCCACCCAATCACACTGCTCATTGAAGAAACAGAAAATTTGTGTCTGGTTTTCCACAAACTTAGGATCTGAAGGTCCTGCAGCGGATGTATGTTCATTCCTCCTTAAGAAACAAGCTTTCATTGAGCAATAGATGTAACTCACAGTCCTGCCTAGGATGTCCGTATTGTGTGCAACAGACAGAAAGTTAACTCGCACTCAGCCAAAACCCAGAGGAGTTTCAGAACTTTCAAAGTCACCCACATCAAATAACCCACTGTCCTTATGATACTACAATTCTTTTTTATTCATTCATTCATCAATGGTTCTAGAGCCCTTTGTTGGGCCCTGGTCTCGTCTTCAGTTGCGTAATCATTCTTTCATAGGTGGTAGGACTCCTCGGACGAGCGATTAGTCGGTCGCTAGGCCACTATCTACAAGCAGTGCAACACAAACTTAGAATAAACGCACATGAAAGCATCCATGAGTTTGAGTGGGAATCGGATTTATTGGACACTTTAACACTCAACGCATGACTGTACTTTACAGTTCACTATTACGTACACACATTAGTGTCCACAGTCAAGTCTTCACTACGCGCTGCTGAGTGGTGGCCACAAGGGCGGAACGTTTTCCTTCCTCTGAGTTCCCGAAATGTCCCCGACCTCAGCTAACAGATTCTCACAGCAACAGCTCACAACAGCTGAACCCCAGCGGTTATCTAGCTAGCTCACTAACACCAACCGACTCCAATAGCTAACTGGCCCTACCTATAACATCTCGGCAAGAACCGCACAGAGAACACCGTTCTTCTATTGCTGTTTTTAAACCTGCTGCATAGTAACGGCCGTTATGTAGTTGTTTATTTCGCCGTCGTTGCATAGCAACGGGTCTACATGCCACAATATAAATATTGTTCTCTTGAAAAGTTCGCGGATCGCTTGAAGAAAGCTTGCGCACTCCAGTTGAGAGCCGTTGTAATGGGTTATTTACTTCCTTCTTCTATTTTCTCTTTCCTGTATTTTGTCTCCAACGTTCCATTTCTTTTTTCGTTCTTTCTTTTCTCTTTCTTTCTTTCTTTTATTCTTCTATAGATACTGTGGCATATGGGCCTACAAATGACAAAAAAGATGATTAAAACGAATTACTAACCTAGATCCCGCAGTGCTGGTTTCACCTCCCAGAAGTCGTGACGTGGCGGTGAATGGACCTGCCTACTCTCCTGGCCCTCACAGCTGCGCATGCAGTTCTGACAAGGCTGAAGTTAGCAGACGCCCTTCACAACATTGCTTGTATGCCGCAGAGCGTAAAATAGATCACAGACGCTAGCAGTTAGCAATCTCGTCAGGGGGTCCTAACTCGTTTCTGGCTTGCCACGTGCCGCGAGGCGTGCTCTCTGGTGACAGGTAGAACATGATACGCTGCACAGGCCCCTGGGACACGTGACTTAGCGAAACTTTCGTTTGACATCAAACGAGATAATAGACAATCGAGCATCGATCATCCTCGCAGGAGCGGTCGTCAAAATATACTTTGTGTTTCGCTAAGAGACTTGTAGTCTAGAAAACTGGATTAGGAACAATAGACTGGTTCTCTGTGTGGGTCCGCTGATCACTACGCCCTACTTTATCAGCTATTATTCGGTTTTAATTTGTATAATAAATATATCTGCTTCAGATTTATCTTTGTGATGACCATACAAATACAGTCTGTTTAACGCTTTAATGCTACTAACAAGTTATATGGATGAAATCTGGGAAGTGCTGCTGTTTTCCGAAAATTCAATAGTTTTTAAGCTGATTATCTTCTGAATCAATCTTAGTGCTTAAAGAGCTAATGATTTTAGTATTCAGTAAATTATCAGGGTCTATTTTTATGGTTTATTTCCCGGAAATCTCTGTGGCTTAGACAAAGCATATTGCACCGAGTGAGTAGGTGACAGTCTACGGTGAATTGTAAATGATGTAGAAGCAAGTGGCCTGTTGTAATTAAAGATATTATCCCAAAATTTGTCCGAAAGGACAGAGGAATATAACGAAAAGCCTGAATCAGAATTGCTGGTGACCAGGCCCAGATTCGAATCTGGCACCACCAAATCACTAGTCAGAAGCTTTACCACGTAAACTGGCTGCTCGGTTGGTTAATACGTTTTTAGCTAATGAATTATTAACTAATTCAATGGTGTATAACCCAACGGGTTTTCGTTGCTTCAGAAATACATTGTTGTTAATTAAAAAGGGGATCCACAAACGTCATCACAAAAGCTATCCCTTGGATTGAAGTTGTCTGCTGACGTCTTGTAGGAAGCAAATAGCCACAGGTTCCCTTAGTTTTATGGCAGTTAACAAAAAGAACGCGAAAACATAACCCTACTTTTAGGGATGGCATTGAAGGAGTAAACTCCGCTTGTGTATGGCTCCTGTCTGCTTTCTAGGTATAGCTTATGCAACGCGTTATAAATGGCGCCATCTGTATTGTACAATGTAAATCTCTAATGAATTTCACCACAGCCTGCGAGGTTTCAAGCGATCCATTGTGGAAATTATTTTATGTCTTTAAGAAGTGTGAGTCTTAAAACTGATTAAGTTAAAGAGATTCAGATACGGCGAAATTTTAATACAGATTCCACGGGTTGTTTAATATTTAGACAAATTATAGTATTCAAAATACAGGTATATAGCTATAAGTTTATTAAATAACGTCCTTAAGAACTTCATTTGGCCCATAAGCAGAAATATTTAAAATAAAATGAAGAGAACCAAAACAAAAGTATCTTGAGAGAACTATCTCCTACTATTTAACGAGATATAGTTTGTTGAAGGTCAATTGATCTTTCGAGGGAATTACACCTTCCGAATTATCAGATTTGAAAAATAAGCCAAGCAAGAGGCAAGCATGAAGCAAGGAGCAGGCAAAATTATATATTTAATTCATCAACAGTATTGACACAGGTAATTAGAATCTTGTTAAAATAGGATTAACTGAAAGATCTGGAGTGGTAAAAATGTTATTCCCTACCACAGGAGCTGGAGGTGATGAATAAAATTTGTATTCTCGTGATACGCTCTAGCAATATTTCATTGGAGTTTGTTCATTTTCTGAAGAGCATTTGATACAGGTCTACACAACATTGACAATACTGAGACTTTCCTTCGTTTTACTCAATTCATTTCATGAAAAGTCCAAGATATTAGGTCTATCTTAAATTAGGCTACGACAGTTTCCTTTCACATCCCGTTCCATTCACTATCGTAATATCATTAGAAGACATATGTAGTATGAGCTACTGACAGCGTTATTAAACAAGCTACAGGTATACTCAAATTTCGATGATTGTCTCCACTGCAGCACTGACGTACGCGTGATTAAATTTCATATGACAGACTGTTCTTCAGAGTATCAGTGACGGCGACAGAAGTAGAACACAGGCCAAATTAAATATTAGTCTTGTTTTCCAGCAACTATTCCAACTTACAGTATTGGTTTAATATTTGAAACCTTAGGAGCTGGTCACAATTATCGACAATAACCTCAAAATAAAACAAATATGCATGTAAATAAGGTGGGCAGTGTCAGCTTTGAAAACAGGGCCTATAACATGGAGGCCTCTCACACGGTGCCCTACAGAATACTGATAGATCTGTAATTGAAATCGGGGTTCACTAATGCTAAGCTAAGTATGTGCGCTTTGGGTTTTTCATGGTGGTGACAATGAAGATTGCAGTTTTCTGGGACGTGACGCCGTGTAGACTGGTAAGTGTATTCCGATGGTTCAGAGGAATGTACCACTGCATCTTCAGAGCAGAAGGTGAAAATATTACATTCCTCTGAAGTGCTAGTATACATCTACCAGACTGTTCGGGGTCACGTCTTTGAAAACAATACCGTTAATAGACCGATTAAGTAACCTTGTAGATATGTTATAGCAATGCCGTCACCAATACTTGTATTCAACACTTACTCATCTAAAAATAATGCTACAGTAGACTACTTGGGCCTACACTGTGGGACTGAAGTCTGGAATTGATTAGAATTTCTGCGCTCTGTGTTCTGCAGAGCGTAACGGAGCAATTGTACACAATTCCCTGCAGACAGTACTCACGTCCTTCTCTGCATTTAACTTGTTGGATCCCAAATCTCTTGTGACCACACTAACTGGATCAGGGACGTCTCCGAGACCCTCTGACAGCGCATGCGAAGAGACCGGTGCGTTCGCTCTATTTGCTTCATATAGTCCTTTGTGTGCTTAAGCGAGTTATTTTCCTAACATTTAAACCATTGTTGATTATGGTTGCAGGAATTCTGCTGTGCCTGAAATAATTTAATTAAATTCTTTATTTATGTACGCGCTGAGCTCAACAGCCAGTGGTTAATTACAGAGTTGGCAAGAATATAAACAGCATCAGGAATAAGGAAACACATGACAAAACAAAAAAGAAACAAAGGAAAACTAGGAAAATGAATCAGTTTAGGCTTTTTACACTCAAACATGAGTTCCTAAAAATATCTCTGCATTTGCAAATTACTTGTGCAGTAGAAGCACATCTGCCGGTCACGGTAGCCGAGCGGTCTAAGACATGCACTGTCTTCGCTCGCTCGGAAGCCGGGATCGTGGGTTCGAATCCCACTCAGGGCATGGATGTTTGTGTGCCTTTTTCTGTGTTTGTCTACAGGTAGAGGCCTTGCGACGAGCTGATCACTCGCCCAAGGAGTCCTACCGAATGTGTAAGATCTATAAAAACCGAAGTGAACGGACTTCATGGAGGTAGGCCTAGGCCCACTGGGGCTGTAGTGCCAAGGAAAAAAAAAGAGAAGCACATCTAGCTGAAGGGCTGTAGTGACTAGAGGAGCCAGTGAGCGTGGTAAAGTTACAAATGTTCCGAGTAGACAAACGAATGCCGACTATCTCGAGGACAAAGGGGCAATGTTCTGTGCCATTAAAAATATTCAACATTTGACATCAAAGTGACGACGTCTGATATGCAGTATCTGCAAATTTAATTTTTCAAATACAGTGTCATAATGGTGTTTCCTGTAATGAAAAAAATCTATTGTGAAGAATAGCAGCAAATTTTCTTTGCATGCGCTAAAGTTTATTGAAGTCAATAACTGTAACAGGGTTCTAATTTACAGAAACATGCTCAGTTTAGATGTGACCAAAGTAAGATACAGCATCAGTTGACTGTCTGTGGTAGAAAAAGAAAATGTAAGTTTACGGATTAATTTCAATGCGTTTGAAAAAATCAACATGATGAAGAAAATTAAGTTTAAAGTCAATATATACACCAAGATTCTAAATGAAATATTTTCGCAATATAAAAAGTACATAATGATGATGACGACGACGACAACGACGATGATGATGATGATGATGATGATGATGATGATGATGACAAGACATATAGCTGTGGCTTTACTTGAGCACAATTCTGTGCAAATATAGGGCACGCAGGAAAAGCTGCCGATACTTTCTACCGCTTTCGTCCCTAACAAGAAGCCCAAGACGGACGACTAAGGGGAGGGAAGAGGCAGACTCCACGAAGTGCTGAAGAGAAGAATTTGTATCGCTATCCTTCCGCGAAGAGAGAGAAGCCGGAACAGGGCAGTCGGTATAGCGACTGGTTACTGGCTGGAAGACCGAGCGGTCGGACTTCGAGCACCGGTAGGATCAAGATCTTTCTTCTTTCCACGTCGTCCAGACCGATTCTGTATCCCAGCCATTTCTCACCGTGGGCCCTTTCCCCAGGGGATAAAGCGACCGGAGAGTCAAGCTGACCACATACCTCCAGTTGATACTGATGTCAAGAATATGTGGATCTAAACATTGACTCTACCATAAGCCTTTCGTGGTCTGGTGCTTAATTAATTAAGCACAGGGACAACTTAATTTTTTTACCTCTACCGGAGAATAGACCCATAATTTCCTAGTCCATAATCAGTCAGTTTACTGACTGAACTATCATGACAGTCACGACAATAAAATATCAGCAATAAAAATGCCAGTAGCAAACAAAACTAAAAACATTAAAGAGAACAGTGGGGAATTCCTCAATAACGTTAGAGCAGTTAGGCAGTAAACCAATCGGTATATCCACTTCTCAGCATAAAGTTCCCTCTAACAGGAGAAGCAGCTAATGACATGAAACTTCGTGAATGTAATACCGGTTTGTTAAGCTGAGAGCCCGTCGAATATATTTTAACCCTGCCATATTATTGTTGTATTTATTAACTTCCTTCGGGTTTTATTTTCTTAAACTTATTAAATTAAAATTTGAAACCAAAATATACACTCGGTAGTGAGACATGGACGTACAAATACTCTTTCTAATGAAACTTACTTTGTTTTCATATTTCAATTCACTGTGTCTGGCTTTGGGTGTGACAGAATAATTAATGAGAAATTTGTAGAATGTCGCCTTTTGGGGTGTGGTGTCATGTAGATTCTGTGTGAACCAACGTATAGAAGGGACGTCGGTTTACACAAGCTCTACACGGTGCCACATCCCAGAAGACGACATTCTTCATATTCACCGCTGTGAAAACCTCATATCTTACACTGAGAGATTTCTTCTGCATTAAATCAAATCTGACATGGGAGTGGTACACTCAGTTAATATAAATGTTGCTGTAACGATTAAGTCATTGTCTTATATCCACATACATATTCTGTAGACTTGCAAAAATCTAAGTGTAATCAATTTGAGCTTAGTTAGTAGGTATCAGTGTGGTTTTTCTTAGTGTGCAAAATGTCGTTAATACGATGTGAAAAATAGTCGATATCAGTGAGTCAGTTACTGGCGCAATTGTAAGCGAATTATGGGCATAGGGTATATCGAGTTCATCAGTAACTCAGACTCTATAGCGTAGAGTGACCGGATGGTGGTGAATGGTGAATTAACCTTTAAGGCTGAATATAAGGCGACCACCAAATTTTTTAATGAGAAATTCAGAAAATATATTATTATGAAAGAATTGAATATGTGATTTAGTTATGGGAGTAAATTTACCTTTAAATTTTTGAATAAATCTGTTATTGAAATGCTGTCTTCTTTTGATTTATTCTTAAGGATCCGAAAAAAAGCGACACAATTTTTCTAAGATTCCTCTTTCGAAAGGAAATCATTCATTATATTCGTGCTAATATGGTAGAAAGAAGAAGTGGCAGCAACATAATTTAAGAAACAATCCAGACAATTTATAGCAAAAATTTATGAAATCCACAAAATATTTTGGTGAGAATAGTCAGTGTACCAGTCGATATTAGTACCGGTATATCCCGAATAGAAAGCTACTTGAACTAACTTGTCCAGTCACTACCTCAAAAGTGAGTCCCAGTACTTATGTAATTTCATGAAGGTTGTCACAGACGCCCATCTGGTGCACATTTTAATAACATAATTTGCCTCACAGGCTACACATTTTAAGCATATTTATCTGCTCATCGTTGGCGTTATCAGATACAATATAATCCTGCCCTTTGCTGAGCTTGGGGGTTGCTGTGTATGGTGGGCAAAAAGTTGGGCGGGCAAACAGCTTCCAGACAAGATTCTGGCCTCTCAATCATTGTCGCTATTCTAAACGAGAAGTTAATTCGATTCAGAACCAACCAACGGGCTTGTATCTCCCCCTACTTTTACAGCCAGTAAATGTATTAAGGCAGAAAATAATTTGATGGAGAGGAGACTGGCTGGACCACCAGCAGGAGGGATGAAATATGGGGAACTGTGTGAGAATTAATTAACTTATACATCGCAGAGCGAGTCGGCAGGGGTTTTGTGCTTCATTATTGAGATAAGCATATCGCAGGTCGCGTCTAGAAATCCACTTCTATGGCAACAGATTAAATGCGCTATATTAATAAGCACTAACACTAACACTAATGAATAAACAGCTGCAAATTTTACCTACTTGTGTGGATTTGTGCAGCTCAGCTGTATTATTTCAAATGCCCAATCTGTATAAATTTGTAGGCGACTTACTCACAAAGAACTCAGCCGATGGGTGCCGTTCGAATACCGGCAAGCGATTCACAGGCACATGCAAAGTTATCAAATGCCTAAGTCGCACATCTTCCTGTGCTTCTTGCAGTTCCAACCTCAGATTAAAATGGAGCATTTGGATAATGGAAAACATGCTTTTGGAAGAAGACACTATTTACATGCATGTGTAAAATCTATATTCTAGTATCTTACGATGGAGTACTATTGTATCGTGTTCTGTTTGTGTACTTTTAATATCTGTGTAATGTGTTGTACAAATACGTATTGTAAGAGGATATATGATAGAAAGTGTAACTAAAACTTTCGGAAATTTTGAGCAAGAATTCCGTATAAAAATTCCCACACTATATTATAGGGTATCGAAATAGGACAGCAGCGGTGGGAAGACGCCGATTAACAGGACAAGGTCCCTCATTTATTGAATCAAGGAACAGTAACTGTGAAGGAAACCCCTGGCTTCAGCACAGAACGTACAAAAATTCCGTGAGCCAGTAACTGTGAAGGAAACCCCTAACTTCAGCACAGAACGTACAAAACTTCCATTGTTAAGAGGGGCTCAATTAATAAATTAATTCGGGAGCCAATAACTATGGAGGAAACCGCTAGATTCAGCACAGAATGTACAAAATATTTCGTTGTTAACATGGGTTCAATTAAGTAATTGATTCTGGAGCCAATAATTATGAAGGACAGCACAGAATGTACAGAGTCTTCCGTTATTAACAAAAGTTCAATTAAGAGATTGATTCGGGAGCCAGATTCTTGAGAATATTTCATTTTGTGTTTACAGTATATCGCATATATATATATGCATATGACAGCCTGTTCTGTGCTACAGGACTTCCATTATTTTTCCATTATCACAATAGACGATTAAATGACTCCATCATGAAGGATTAAATGAGCCACGTTAATTCAGACAAGAGTCATTGTTACAGATGAAAGTGTGGGTTGTGGAAGGATTTAAGAGTGTATTTTGAAGGGGGAGGTGTGTGATACATTCCAGGTTCGCGCTGTCGCTACAATCGTGATAAATTACTGCGAATGCTGTTTTCTGTCATATTTATTTCTCCCCTAATATTTGGACAAACTCCGAACGCGACGCCATGACAACTGAATTGCTGGGAATCTCTTTATCTGGAGCCTCACTCGTTTCAATTTGAAATTGATTCAAATGAGTTTTCTATAAAGATATTACATGTCGGGTTTGAATATGTGAATGTATTTCAACCTCTCTCTCTGGTATGTGCAAAGCAGTTAGCTAATGAATCACGCGTTTCAGTGGGATTATGGTACAATGATAATATTTGCGAACTTATATAATATAAATATAAACGTGATCGAGCAGCAGAATTGGTAACCGGAGGACGATACGTAGACAAATTGCACGTAACGCTGGTACAGAAGTTATATGTCCGACTAATATACAGAAAGGCAAAGGATTTTACTGTAGTTTGGACCATCAAATATGACGGCCTACCACTCGTCTTTGGAGATTCCAGGCTAGTAGAGAAAAATATGTTATGAGTACTCAGAATGCAAACGAGGCAATAATGTCCTTTTTTTGTTATATGTTGTCAGTCCATAATAAAATGATCAAGTCAAGGAGGATGAGGTTAGCAGAGCATGCAGCACGAATGGGGAGAAGAGAAATGCATATAGGGTATTGGTGGGAAAGCCAGTAGGAAAGAGACCACTGGGAAGACCAAAGCGTAAGTGGGTGGACTATATTAAAATGGATCTTAGAGAGATAGAATGGGATGGGATGGATGGGATTGTTCTGGCGCAGGATAGGGACTAGTGGATGGCTCTTGTTAGCACGGTAATAAACGCTTGGGTTCGGGGAAATTCTTGAGTAACTGCAGATTTGGCGGCTCCTCAAGAAGTGCTCAGCTCCGTAAGTAAGTAAACACGTTGGCTGTCCAAAACGCTGGAAGATCAGGATTAAGCCAGCTCCTCTCTAGGGTAGCATGGTCTCTTTGGGAGAATTTATAAACTGCCAACTACATAATTCGCAGGTGCAGTCTTGGAAATGCAACCTCTTGTCGTCTTCGTGGACTGCTTGCGTGCTACTTTATGACGCGGGTTTTGGTATTAGCGATGCTGAATCTTCTGTTTCTAATATCAGTTTCGTGATGTAGATAACGATAACAATGATATAATAATAATAATAATGACACGTGCATCATTGATTAAAGGCCGATTTCGGGTTGGTAATTGGATTTATTGACCACTTACAGGTGGTAACTACAATTAATTAAAATACTTCCAAGATTACTGTAATTATAACACATAAATGAGGTCTTCTATATCTGCTTACACTAGTCGTTGCTAGGTAACAAATCTAAACAATGGCTAATCCTCTGCGAAATTTTCCCTGTTCGTTTCCTGGCAACGGATTTTGGCACAGGAACTATAACTGTCTCACTCCAGATATCACTGCACTACAGCACACATAAATCCTTAAATCGCACGTCAAGTCTTCACAGGCCGACTTCTAATTCTTCTTCTACTACGAACTTCCCGTGGCTATTTCCTCCCGAAATCTGACTGACTCATAGCGCCGACTTTCTTCAATATAGCTCCTCTGCACGGACTCCGCGGAAAACGCCGTCTTCTTTCGTTAAGAATGCGTATTTGCAGCTTCGTTGCCTGGCAATAGACGTCATATTGTTCCGTGTGTTTTCTTGGCGCGAACCACATAGAAAACACAATTTCCCCTATATTGTTTTCACATCCTTAGAGGGGTGTTTACCGGCCGTCCAATAGAAACAGAGGTTCTTATCATGAGAATGTTTACGGACGGCCCATATATAAAACATTCATAATAATTCAATTCAATTCAATTCTTTATTATTAATGTGCCGAGTCAACAGCCGCAAGGCCAATTACAGACACAGCACAGTGCAGAAGAATGAATTACATTATACACAATCTTATTAAAAGTCGAATAAAAATTACAGGTTAACACTTGAAGAAATAATAATGAATAAAGTAAAAGTAAACAAACAAATAGCTGATAATTATGACAGTAATAATAAGTTCATTATCATTAAACTAAGTGTTATTACGAATTCAGGAATGAAACATAAATGAAACATAAATATTTAATTAAGAAATGAATAATATAGAATTACAGAGGATAATAATAATATACGTAATTCATTTTGTTTTACTGGACATGCAAATAATAAAATATTAACAGTTATACTATATTTAAAATTTGTTTGGGTTGAATATT
>NW_019718281.1:182171-273051 GCF_002891405.2 Cryptotermes secundus
GTCAGACTGTAGTAGATAGCAGTCATGAGGGGAACTAATGGCTCGGTAAATTTTGATGTCATCAGCAAAAAGCAGACACTTAGAATGGGCAACTGCATCACACATGTCATTAATAAACACATTGAAGAGAAGGGGTCCCAAGACAGATCCCTGAGGTACACCTGAGAGAACTTCAAAGGGTGAGGAAAGAACACCAGAAACACGGACCTGGGATTTCCGGTTGGATAGGTAACTGCGAAACCAGCTTACATAACCACCAGAAAGCCCAGCAGCACTTAGCTTGTGAAGAAGAAGAGAATGTGGGACAAGGTCGAATGCATTGCTCAGATCAAAATAAATGGCATCAGCTTGTCTCTGGGAGCCAACTATAGGGGAGATAAAATTAATGTAAGTCACCAAATTAGTGCTTGTGGATTTTGTTTTAGAGAAGCCGTGCTGATAAGGACTAATTTTTTATTTTAGATAATGGGAAACATGTTCATGAACAATAAATTCGAATATGTTAGAAAAATTACTGAGTAAGGATATAGGCCTATATAGTTGCTAACAGAGGTGCTTTTGCCTTTCTTGAGGACAGGGACAATTGCTGCTTGCTTCCATAAGGAGGGAAAGTTATGCTGAGATAAGCTTAGATTAAAGATGTGTTTCAGAATAGGTACAAATATATCAGTACAACCCTTAATAATGAATCCAGGGATGTCATCGACTCCAATAATAATAATAATAATAGATTTTTCTCTTTATTACCTGGGCATTAACCAGTATGTTCCAGTAGGAGTAAGTGGGCAACAGTACAGATTTTGAGTAAGGTTTTCTGTGCAGCTATCCTTGTTCAAGTCTAGCATGAATTTTTACTGAATCATGATAGAACTCTTAAATTGGAACCGAAGGTTTCAATTTGAAGACCCACAGACGTACAATCTAAATGAAACCGGCTATCAATCGAGGTAGCGTAGTGGTTAAGGCACTATGCTACAAGTTGGAAGGTCGCGGGTTCAAATACCGATGAGGTCATTGGAGTGTTTTCAATTGACCTAATCCTTCCGGCAGCACTATGGCCCTGGGGTTCACTCAGCCTCTAACAGAAATGAGTACCAGGAATTAAATAAATAATTTTCCTGGGGAGTAAAGCGTGGCCGGCGCGTAAGGCTGACAACCTTACCGCCATCTTTGAGCCGATTGTCTAGATAGTGTGGGACCCTTAACGTCTCACATCCCTATGGGCAGGGCTTGAGGTGGGGCGGGATGGCATCCCGGTTCTTTTCTAAATTGCTTAAAAGCATCCCGTTACTTCTTAGGCAGTAAATGCAATGTACAATACCTTTTTTGGGAAAACAATTCTTACCGCCCTTTTTCCTCACCTCCTTCCTTCTTCTCACGCTGGGTCGCCTCTAGTAGGTTCTTCTTTCTTGTTGCTAAATTTATCTGAGGGTTATTTTAAAGGAGGGGGTTTTGTTGGTTTGGTAGAGCTGAGTACCTCTTATCTCAGAGCCTTGAACGGGCCACAACTCAGAAAAGGAATAAATAACACTAATCACAAGCACATCTCAAGTTTGGACGAATTATATTGAACACTTGTTTAACCACTTTTGATACAGTTTCAATGTCAGTAACCTTTATGTCTAACTGCTTCGGAGCCCGGTGTGTAACTTTTTGCGGCTAATTCTACGACTCCCGGTTTCCGAATTTACGTCCGTTTCTCACGACCCCTGGTTTCCGAATGATGCTAAGACATGACGCTTCCTCAAACATTCAATTCCTGCTTTCACCAGCGTCACTGCCCTGTCACACCCTTAAATATTAGTGATTGGCTAATTTTGAAAAATAGGAGTATCTTAATTAGATATTCCTCCACTCCGCTTAAAGCTTACAAGCGTTTAAGGATTTTTGACTCCAACGTATTTCTGTCAGAAAGTGACAAATGCTTAAGCGTCGCTTGGGCCCTAAAAACTTCACTCTTTTTAAGTTATGGCATGCACAAACTGCCAAGTATTGAATTTACAAAAGATTTCTTTACCCTATTCTTTAACGCAGCTTTCCACTAATAAACCTTTGACGGGTGTCTTCCTGTTTCTTGTTGTAAGCGTGAGAAGACGCTTACTCTTACATACAAGAATTGACCTATGTCTCACTACCCTTGTTCACTGCATTTCATTTTGAACAATTAAGCTTTCAAATTAATAAAGTTGATTACATTAAATAAGTTGCGTAGCAGTGGAACGGTTACACAATCCCGGTTCAATTTTCATTCCACCTCAAGCACTGCCTATGGGCCTTCATGGCCTGTTACAGGGATAGCTTTAGTTATCAATAAAACAAGGATGAAGAAGAAAATGCGAGAAATATAATAACATTAAAGGAAACAAATTTTAAGTAACGTGTTTTAATATTGGAAGAAATATTGAAAAAAAAAAAAAGTGGAAGGAAATCTTGATCGCATAGCCTTTTCGAAAGATTGCCGTAATGTTGGCGTGAGTGTTTGCAGACGTGCGGATTTAAATTACTGGGCTACCTTCCAGTTCATACCATTTCCTTTCTGAGGCAATTTTGTTGGCTATCAAAATAAGTACGGAATCATATGAAAGAGCATTGTTCGTGACAGAACAAATATAGTCTAACTACATGTATCATATCTCCAAAATGAGATATTCTTTCTTTGGGGAAAAAAAAACAAGCTTGCTGGAATTGATCATAACACTGTGTCTTTGTTTTATTGCAGATTCCCAAACAATTTCTTGTGAAAGACAAGACAGGCAATCTTTACTAATGGTGATAAAAGCAATCATTATAACCGAGCCCTATATGATTGTTTTGTTATTTTCTTCTGCCGTGATACACAAACACAAAAAGAGTGTTGGAAATCCATAGCGTGCAGAAGGTAATTCGTGAAATGAGGAGAACAACAGACAGACGACTTACATTTCCGTTCTTGTGGTTTAGTGCCTACACTTGGTGCAAGAAGGAAATAAATGACAGTAAACCATTCTCACACTTAATTTCACTTTTAGAATTGCTAGCATGACGTTTCGGAATCTGATAGTCCAGATTCTGAGTCTCGGGTCATACAGGCGATTCTAAATGGGTACTTTCCTTTCGTTGGGACATACGGGGTAGCGTAGTTGGTTGAGGCACTATGATACTAGCCGTAAGGCAGCGGGTTCGATTCTCGATGAAGTTAGTGGACTTTTGAATTGACCTAAACCGTCCAGCTGTACTATGGTCCTGGTTTCGATTCAGCCTCTAACAGAAACGAAAGCCAGGAGTCTTTCTGATAGTAAAAAGCTACTGACGCTTAAGGCTAGAAACCTCACAGACATCTGTGAGCCGATTGTCTATAAAGTGTGTGATCCTCTACGTCTCAAATCCTCTGAGCCTCAAAGGCCTGCTACAGGGATAGCTTCAGCTTTTCTTACTTCTTTGGTATTTATCAGTCGTTCTAGATAATTATTCCAATAGCAACTAGAAATTTGTCCCGACTGCTTATTGCTACATACTCTTACTTATTCATGGAGCTGAGCACTTCTGGAGGAGCCACTAATTCTGCAGCTACTCAAGAATTTCCATGCATTTTATGGAACCCGAAGGTTCATTACCATAATCACAAGAGCCCTCCATTTATCCCTAAGCTGAGCCAGATGAATCCAATCCATAACACCCCATCCTATCTCTCTAAGATCCATATTAATATTGTCCACCCACCTACGCCTTGGTCTTTCCAGTGAAGAACACTTTCTTCTAGTAAATAAATTCTTGTAGCCCGCTGAAAGTCAACCGATGTTTCGGAGGAACATACTGTCTCCATCATCCGGGTCGAAGAATAAGCCGAGCAAGAAAGCAGAATGGAAGATGGTGGCAAGTAAAGCAGGGCGCAAAATTAGTCCTCGTCTCTTTGGGTAGCTTAACTGGACAATTACAGCGATCATTACTGTCTCCATCTTCTGTGTCTGCAATCCGAATTTTAATTATAGAGCAGTAATTTATCAGGAATATTATACTTCAGCATCCTATTGCATTACTCATATTCTCCAATGGATAAGTGTTTTCACCGTCTAAATGCGAACATTTCGTCCTTGGCTTCTGCACTACGTACACTCTTCTACATCATGTTTTGACCTCACACGGCCATCCTCAGGCATAGTTACTCCTACCAAAATGGTTGCACTGTCACTTCAATTTAGTTGTATGTGCAACGAGTTCTTACGTGAAAGAAATTCCTCTAAAATCCGTAACATTCTGGTGTCTGTTGATTGCCAGAAGCGCGCATTGCAACTCTGTATATCTGTAGTAACAATTATATTGTGTTAATCTTTTGGCAGGAATGTATGATATACTAATTGTTAATGTTCTATTGTGTACTTACTTTATCGGCTTTGTATTCTTGTCGTTCCTCGCTGAGTTGCTCTGACTGTGAATGTTCTGTGTTGTTGCTTCTGCTTGTTGAAGGAAAGTGCTGCTATCTCTGTGCAGTTCATATAGTTTTTCGAATCTGGGGGTTATACGTCTAACTACGGATCGATGTATGTGTCATTCATATATATAGGTAGCTTTCGCTCATATTATGAATGTGGTACTTATCTAATGTCTTTAAGTGTTTACATTTTACCCCTTGTTTTATTATGTCCATGGTGTCAGAAATGGTTCCGTATGTGTCCTGTGATTAGCATATGGTCAGAATACCCAGAATTACTATTGTTATTTCTGATAGCTTTTACATGTTCTTTATATCGGATTCTGAATGCGCTTCCTGTGTTACCTCTGTATTTCATTGAGCAGTCAAGATATTTCATTTGGTAGACGCCGCTTCTGTTGTACGTCCATTGCTATGGCAACGCGCATTGGTTGCAGAGGAGGCCAAGGCTCACCCAGGGCTGTAGCGCCGAGTGGTAGGAAGGCAGGTAGGCTTCTGTTTTACGTACCTACTTGTGAATGGGTTATTAATATATTTTGTATTGTGTTTTGTGTGTGAAATCCTATTTTTATTTGTGTGTCTCAGAAAGTTTCAACTTTCCTTAACTCTATACTGCTGTACGTAAATGTTTACATTTTCATTTCGTATTTTGTTTTTATTTTCTCAATCTTTCGTCTTCCGCCCTTCCTTAATTAACTCCTAGGAGTGAAGACGTACTTGGAAAGCTAAGTCACGCTAATCAAGAAATTTCCTGCATTTCATGTAACCCAAGGATTCATCACCGTGTTCACAACAGCACTTCTGCGGCCCTTTCCTGATTCAGAAGAACCCGTTCCGCGCCATCACGTCCAATTTCATTTTTTTCCTCATCCTTAAGGAAGAGTAGGGGTCTGAGTTCACAACTCTCTCTGTTTGTGCCTATTTCAATATTCAGTTGTGTAACTGAACTAAGCAACCCATTAAACATCAGACGAAGACTAAAACGACAATGGCTCTCAGACTTAAAAGAACACAGTGTTGAAGATGGGTAGCCGTACTCAACAACATAAGGCATAGTATACTACATAGGAGAATCATCACTGGATGATCACTCCGCACAAGTGATTTCTTGCAACATATTTACTTATTGCTTCCTTGTAGAGTAGATTGTAAATTGCAAGAAATAATACAAAAAGAATTCGATATTATCGAACTGAATTACCTATTTTTCCAAACAGACAACGTGGTAATATTACAACTTCAATTTTCACATTAAGGGGGGGGGGAATAGGCCAATACGTCAATACAACACATGGGGAGCGATGTTTTTCATTTCAAAAAGCTGACATTTGAAATGAATCTGGAGAAGCGAATGCAATTTTTGGCTATTATGAACACGGTGTTACTTACTTACTTACTTACTTACTTACTTACTTACTTACTTACTTACTCATGGAGCTAAGCCCTTCTGGAGGAGCCGCCAATTCTGCAGCTACTCAAGAATTTCCAAGAATTTTATGGAACCCGAAGGTTCATTACCGTCTTCACAAGAGCCCTCCACTGGTCTCTATCCTGAGCCAGATCAATCCAATCCATACCACCCCAACCTATCTAAGATCCATTTTAATATTGTTCACCCACCTACGCCTTGGTCTCCCCAGTGGTCTCTTTCTTTCTGTCTTTCCCACCAAAATCCTATATGCATTCCTCTTCTCCCCGTTGCTTAAGGAATTTCATTCACATTATTAGGGAAATAGGAGATTCATATATAAAAGATGATATGTTTATGGAGGGGATTATGAGAAGTAATTTCGCTTTAATTATTCTGTTATAACTTTTATTTCAGATATTGCAATTTTGTGACTGTTGGCTAGAATCGAACAGAAGTGATGAGGATAAATCGCTGCGGTGAAGTCGTACAACAAAATTGTTCATATTTTCGGATAGTCTCTGCTAATAATACAGAAGTGCATATATATATGCAAAGACGAATCATTTTGTAGTTACTGGTAAACTTACAGAAACTTCGCAAGCTGCACACTCTGACACATCTACAGTTAGATGTAACTTACTGGCAGCTACTACATACGGTGTGCTGTATTCTTAAAAGTGTTATTTCCTCACTTAAATTACATTCTATGTACATATTTATACAGATTCGCACTTATCATATAAACAAGATTCAATATTTCATTCGTTTATGAAATGAAAATTTGCAACGAAAAAGAAAATATTATTAAAATCCTAGTACAGTTTTCAGAAACAAATGAAAATTGAATGTTAATCAACTCATTTCTACGAAATATATAGACCATATATATATATATATATATGTTTGTGTATCTTTTCAAAATTATATTATAAAACTACTGTATATTATACAGCAACGAGAAACATGTACACACGCATAAGTGACTGAATGTGAGATCTGGCACAAATCTCTACAGTAATGGAAAACTACAAATATATCCTATATATTTCCCTGGGATTCCCCGGAGCACTCGTTTGTTCCAACTATGTGGATTGAACTTCGGACATCCATTAATATAAAACTTATCCAAATAAGGCATTCTGAGATCTGTCTAAGTCAGCAGTTATGTCTAGTGGCACACGGAACCTGCGTAACAAAAGAAGTTTTTTAGTAAATCGTCTCTTGACATAAGTAACAGAAATGACGTAGGCCTACTCGTGTCTAATATGACACATTATCAAAATAAATATGAGATCTAGAGTTTATGCGTTTATCTTTATTCATCTGTGAGAGAGAGTATGGCACTAGAACATTATGTCCCACTAATTCAACTTAGTGAAGGACATTGAACAAAGATCCATAAGATTTAAATATTCCGGACAACCATAATATAAATGTAGACATATAAGGCTCCCAGCAACACATACTCAGCGTTTTGTAAATTGCTTTGTTGTCCTTCAGCTATTTTGTTTTATGTTTGACTTTAAGTAACTGAACTTAAAGATGATACTTTGCTTTCCTTAGAACTATACAGAGTCATCCCCGGGATCAGGGCTCAGAATTATCAGTTAATTGCTGAACGAAACAAACAGGGATAACTCAGTAAATTCTAGGACTTCAGCAATTTCTAAGCAAAGCGAAATAACAGGCTACATACCCCAGTTAGAAACGCGTGATGTTGTGTTTTTTAACTTCACAATTTTCAGGTTACTTACTTACTCATGGAACTGAACCATTCTTCAGGACCTGTCAATTCTGCAGCTACTCAAGAATTTCCTAGCATTTTATGGAAACCGAAGGTTTATTACAGTATTCACAAGAGCCCTCCAATTGTCCCTATCCTGAGACAGGTCAATCCAATCCATGCATTCCCATCCTATCTCTCTAAGATCCATTTTAATATTGTCCACCTACCTACGCCTTGGTCTTCCCAGTGATCTCTTTCCTTCTGGCTTTCCAACCAATATCATATATGCATTTCTCTTCTACCCCATTCGTGCTAAACGCCCTGCCCACCTCATCCTCCTTGACTTGATCATTATAATTGTACTTGGAGAAGAGTAAAAGTTAATTACCAGATTATTAGTTAATTTTTATCGAAGAAACATTACTGTTATGATGCATTAAGGAAAGTGTGATCTCAGTGGGGAGAAATGCTCTAAGCAACAAATGAGTGATGGACTGAAGACTCAGCATGAAACACACAAATCTGTAGAAACAACAAAACTACCGGTTTGCATCCGTATAAGCATTGTGTTTAATTGTATGTTCTGCAGCTGTAAAAGTGATTAAAAAGTGAAAGCCTACTTAAAAATAGGGAGGGGCAGCGGGAAGCCAGTGAACCGGGCCGACTTGCGCGGATGTTCCTGTAAGTCAAGAATTGGTAAGTACCTCTCATTTATTGGCCCTAACCTAACAAACTGATATACGAACAAATGAAAAATTTCGCTGTTGATAGTTACATCACACCGACATCCTTAACTCTGGTGGTAAGGTGCTCATTAGTCCGAATGTGAAGTTAAGATGCCTCAGCTTTCTGGCACCCAGTTGCAAGCTTTGCAAATGAAGAATGTAATTACCTGTTCCACAAATACTGTGGACTTCATCTGCATTAATTTCTTGCATTTTTTCGATTATAATTTCTGAATAGATCTAACATACCTGAGAAACTAGAGATAAAACCTATCTAAATATCACAGTGAGCTCTCGGGCCATAGGTTGCCATCTATTGGACACAATGTACTCGTTGACAGTTTGACCGCATGAGTGCGTGGCGGTAGAATCTCAGCAGCGCGACTGCTTTTTGTCTCGGGCGTCACTATAAAACAGATGTTTCAGTTCAAGGCATACATTTCGAGAAAGTTTAATATTACATAAACGACTAAAACATGGCTAAGAAAGTAAGGAGATTCTGTGTTGGTAGAATGTTGTGCAAATCTCATCATTTCTGTAGAAAAATTTGCTACTTCCCCAGTATGAGTGTTATTAGTCACAGCCAGTACTGCCATCTCTTACATATTTTCAAGATGGTCTGCTAAATGTGGATATCGATTAGATTTAATTTGCTTGCATGACTGAATTGAATGCACAGAATTTCTTACCGACATGTATACAGTTTTGCACTCACAGATGCTTGCAGTAGTCATCGGAGTTTACGTTTTGAAGTAAGATTCTTATATATGAGGCTGGATGCTACTTTCAGACGTTGCGAAACAACTGCAAACAAACATTACGTCAAGAGTTAATATAGAGGTAATAAATTCGCTCCACTACAATGTTCATTGCTCCTCGGCGATATATTTTTGCGTTATTCAGATTTCATTAAAGGCCTTGGGGTTTCATTAAACTGACCACGCAACACTTTCTATCCGCTAAAATTAGCACTAAATTCGCCGACAAGCGGCTGTGGATCGGTCGGTACAGTTCGCTTGCCGACTAAAGACACGGAATATTTTCTTTTGTTATTCAGATTTCATCATGCCAGGGGCAAGGAAGAACTAGTCAGAAGACGAAGTACAAGATGTAACCGGAAGAATTTTGTAGGGCGGGTGGACAGTGCGCAGGCCTCGAAGAAATGCAAGATTCTGCCACCAATATTCTTAAGGAAAGGCTGTTGATATCTTCTCCAGCTAAGGAAGATCTAATTTTGAAAAAAAGAGGAATTCCGTTTAATTTCACCTCGGATGAGGAAACTGAAATCGTTGGCTATATAACTGAGAAGCAAACCTGTAAATTGGTCACGCCATAGCTCAAGCGGTTAGTCGCTGGCTTCCCACCGCGGCGGTCCGTGTTCGATGCCGGGTCTGGTCAAGTGGGATCTGTGGTAGACAAAGTGGCGCTAGGGAGGGTTTTCTCCGACTACTTCGGTTTCCCCTGCCAATCTTCATTCCACCAAATACTCCATCATCATAATGACCAGGGGCAGGTACAATAGGCCAATCAGTGGTCGCCGTGCTGAGTGGACCCAGTTTGACTCCCCCCCCCCCAAGTGAATTTTTTTAGAACCCTGTAATTTTGGATTTAACATGACCTACGGGCGGCGAAATGTTTCACACTGCAAAGAGAAATGTGAAAAAAATAACCTTCATTCATATATCCGAATTTGTTGTGTTTAATTGTGATAAATTACCAGATGAAAAAATGTAATTGATTTTAAACAGTGATCCTCAAAGTTCCATTATTTATAATCGATTCAAAATTGCGTTCAAATATGTACGTTCTGGCATAAATCAACCTATCGCGGAATTATCTTAATGAAACTGTTTTTTTTCCGTGACTGTTGAGGAATTTTCTGTGATGCACAACACCCATTTTGTCCCACATACACAATATTTATAGATAGACTTGAAAGAATTCTGACGATGGTGTATACTGTACTTCTTTTGGCTTATTTTGGACTTCATCCATCGTCTAACATGTAAAAGACAAAAGACCACGAGGTTTCGGAGACTGGATTTGTCTCCGTCTTCAGGAGGGTAGGGAAGGATAAACCTACTCAGTTGGGCCCGTTAGAAAGAGCTAGTCTCAATCACTGGTCCCTACCCACCTGAAGACGGAGACAGATCCAGTCTCCGAAAAGTCGTGTTCTTTTGTCTTTTACATGCTAGACGATGGATGAAGTCCAAAATAAGCCAAAAAAGTACAATATTTATAGCAATTATCTGTGTCTAATATAACAAAGTTCTAATTACGGTGCTAATAATGTATAAGAATTAACATATTCTGAGTGCCAAGTTAATTCATCGTTAGTACAACGAAATTGACCGAGTCTTCTAGCTGGGAGTCATTTAGTCAAAATTCGTATATAACTACTTAGTTGCTGGATAGTTAACATACAACGGAATAGCTAAGTCATTATTAATAACAAATTGTTGTAGATATCACTCAGCAGTTCTTCAATATTTCTGTCCTTAAATGTCGATATATAATTCGCTTCAAATATCTCTAACCCGAGGGGAGGTCCTAGAAGTAAAACCCTGTTTCAGGCAATAGGAGAAGGGCCATGTGTATTGCATATTAGAAATGGTTTCAACATTGCTTGCAACAGACAAAAAGAACACGAGTGTGAAATTCGGGCACAAGAAAGAAATGTTACCAGATTCGTCTTTATAGACTACTGAAAATTTCAAGAATCAACACTCCGTTTTTGTTCCATGATTGGCATTTCAATAGTTACTGTCCCAGTGTCACAGCATATCTATAATTCTTAGACTTTATTTTCAACACTATTAGTGGAAACAGACAATTACGGTAGGGCAAGTGTGAGTATCGAGTATGAATGAAAAGGGTGGTACATGATTGTGAGTGGCTGAATTTTAGTGTTCTGTGTCACGGCAGAGGTATTTGTCAGTCGTTATATGCTCTTCGTGTGTTCTGCTTGTCGGTTCCATGCCTCCGGGAAGTCCAGTCTGTCGCGAATGTAATAAAAAGAAGACGGGGTGCGTCTCTCAACAGTGCGCAACTGAATCACAGGCTTGCTTAGCATATAGGTGAGGCTAGCGGAGGTGGATTTATGCTGTAATGTGGCGGCTGTGGAGGTTGAGGCGGTTGATGGTGATGATCTGCAGGTGGTGGCTGCAGGGTGGGAGCCGGACCGCCGCCTGCCCAAGGCTGTAGGTTCTGCAGGGCGCTAAGAGAAGTGTTGTTTGCCCCGGTCGCCGCGTGGTGGTGCAGATGTAGCGCTGTATCCCCCGGCGTTGTGCCTCGCTCTGCCGTGTGGTACATCCCCTTGCTAAGTGCTTCTGCCTGCAGGGACATCATAAGCCTATTGGCTGCTTGCCGCTCAGCCTCTCTCTCTTCTGCTGTCTGTCTCCTATCAACACAACGTCAATGCAAAGTCAGGTAACAAGCAATTCTTGCTGCATATTGCAATACAAAGCTATTAGTGCAGTAAACGTTGGAGGTAACGTTTATAAAGTGAGGGGTTTATAAAGTTGTCCCTGTGCCCAACTAATTAAACACCACCCCATGAAGGCTTATGGGAAGTTCAGGTATAGCTGCAGCATTCTTCACCTCGACACTAGATGGAGGTAAGTGTTCAGCTTTAAGCTCCAGCCACTTTACCTCCGGTAAGAAGCTGCGGAACACATTGGATAGGAGGTAGGGTGGAAACTAGAGTCGGTCTAGGTACAGTGCAGAAGAGAAAAATATCCTTCCCTTTACAGAAATCAAACTCCGGTCGTCCAGACCGTAGCCTGTCGCTATACCGACAGATTCCAATGGCAATATCGATCAGGTAACATTCAATTTAAATACCTGTAATTGTTTTAGAATACATGGGCCTAATTCATAATCTTGTATTCGTTCTTCATACGTTTGATACTTAAAGGGCAGTGTTGTGGGTATATGGAGAAAGTATACATTTTTTGTAATGCTGTCCGCTAGTAGGTACCTCTTGCAAAATGCGGGCCTCCAGTGATTTGAAGCCGAACAGCCCTGTATCTAAGCTTACAGCATTAGCCTGTGCATATTTCGTACCTAAGATATTAGACCTGTGTGTAGAATAATACGATATCTATTTGCAATCTGTTGTGGGAGTAGCGCTTTTAAAAGAATAGGTCTAGGACATGGTAATATGCAACTATTGTGTTTTTACCTTACCAATCAATTCTCTCGTTGTATATTATGACTCATATAATGACACAACTACTGGGGGAGTGCATACACTACGTAAGTATCATTTTATTGTTTTCAAGAATTTTTCAGAATTTGTCTGCTCTGCCCCTTTTAACATTTTCATAATTACTTAACACTATTCCATTTTTCTACCCTATTAATATTGGGTGTCCAGATGGAAGGTACCATCTAAAATAAAGAAAAATATATCTCGGAAAGTAATTGTCATAAACGTATCCGGTTTATGTTATCGGAAAGGAAAACCCTGTAAGTTTGTTTTCCATGCCCGGCTTACGCGCACGCGTCTCCACATTTGAGCCACAACGTTAGGAATCACTTGGACAGAGTGATGGCTGGGAGATACTTCGGCAGAACTGGATCAATCGCTGGGCCTTCCAGGTCGCCAGATTTAACTCCACTGAATTTATTTTTGTGGGGTTATATGAAGAACATTATCTACCAGGTTAAGATCAGCGACCTTCAACACCTGAAAACCCGCATAAGGGACGCTGTGGCGTTGGTAACAACATACGTGCTGGATCGTCTTGATATTTGTCGTGCCTGCAAGATAGCCCAAGTTGAAATGTATTGAGAAAGTTGTGTACTCACAAAAAACTTTGATAGTTTCCTTTTGTAGTGGTGTAACCCATTAATGTGTATAATAAAAGCTTTCTGAGATATTTCTATATGTATAATACAAACTCCGTCGTAAATGCAGTACTTCGTTGTAGTTCTTGTTCCCCTTCTTTCATACCACATGTTTCGGCCGCAACCGGCCATCATCAGGTGTATTTCACTTCACGTAGCTGTCACACTGCACTGATCATTAACATTTAATACAGTTTCTGAGATATCATTATTTTATTTTGGATACGTTTCATCCTGACACTCTGTATTTCAAGCTCCATGGAACAGTGCCCTTCCTGAGAGGGAGATAATCGCTCGGCTAGAGAAGAACCACAAGGTTCATTACCGTATTCACAATTTCTCTCCCCTGGACTCTATTCTGAGTCAGTTTAACACAATTGAGACTCTCTGTGGTCTAGTGGCCAGAGTCCCTGGCTACAGATCCAGAGGTCTCGGGTTCAATTCCATTATCTACAAGATTTTTTGAGAAGTAGTGGGACTGTAACGGGTTCCATTCAGCTTCGTGAGGATAATTGAGGAGCTATTTCAAGGAAATAGCGGCTCCAGCATAGAAAGCCGAGATAAACGGCCGTAGGGAACCGTTACGCTGACCATGTGACACCCGCTATCCCCAAAAGTTGCCACTAACTTCGCCGACAAGCGGCGGTCTCTCGGTCGGTATAGTTCGCTTGCGGACTACAGGCCAAGGAGTTTGTTTTTGTTTTTTAGATTGACAACTCGTTTCCCTCAGATACATTTTTAATTTGCTTCCTAATATCTACAGTGTGGTTCTACGTGCCAATAATATTGATCCAAAATATTTCGCAACCCGTAGTATTCATATGTTGTTTATCACGTGTACATTGAGAACGAGTTTTGAGATGCCATGTCTGGCCGTCTACGTGTCCAGTTTTATGTAGATCATGTCCTCTCGCAGACAACTTAAAGGCATTTTGTAAGAACTGTTACGGTTCTCTTCTTTAAAAGTTATTGGGAGATATGCAAGTCGATCTACTACAACCCGTTTGTAGCATTCAACTTTTTACAGTACAGATTTCTCAAAAGCGCATCTCTGTATGAAAACATATATATATATATATATATATATAATACGAAACAGAAAAGTTGATAATATATAGATGCATCTGTACCTCCCACGGGAAGTCAGAAATACCAACATGACTAACGAAATGTGTTCATACCACCTGGAAGATATAGAGGAAAGAGACAACTTGCTAGAACGATGTAAAACTAAAATTATCCGTGTAACAGGCCGTGGAGGCCCATATGGTTGCGAAAGGTTGAGGCTCCCATATCTTCTAGACAATCAGCTCACAGATGACGGTTAGGTTGTTAGCCTTAAGCGCCGGGCGCCTTTTACCCCCAGGAAGATTCCTGGTACTCCTTTCTGTTAAAGGCTGTCGAACCCAGGGACATAGTGTTGCTGGAAGGATTAAGTAATTTGAAAAAATCCCTCCTCATCGGAACTCGAACCCGCGACATTCCGGCTTGTAGCATGGTGCCTCAACGAACTACGCTACCGCGTATCACCTGATGTAAAACTAATGTTGAAACACATCTTAATTGAATAGATTATGAGGGTGTACATTACGAGTAGATTCAACTGGCTGAAACAGAATCCAGTGTACGCTTTTATGAGCACGGTGATGAATGTTTGACTTCCGTAGGAGGAAGAGAAATTCTGAGCTGGTTCAACCTTCTCACTTATTGCTCTGTTCCATAGAGCTAACTATCTAGTTAGATACCAGTAAATTGTACATAATTAAATAGTTTAAAAACACTGCAACAACATCCAGGTAAATGTTGAGTAGCAAATGCAATTTACCTGCACCAAGAGACTTACACAGACCTGAATAAGAAACCAAGGACTGCAGACGCGCTGGATGGAACCTTGTTTTAATAATAGGTGCTGAACTATGCATGCTGGACTTTGGGATGGTAATACGTGTATGTGTGTGCGTTTTGAACGGTCCTCAGAGAGATGGTTTAATCCAGGTCAGTTGACAGAGTTCTGGAGTGGGTTAACGCAAACTAAACCACACGGTAAGCGGTATCACGTGTCCTGTAGGACAGTCAGCGCAGCGGCGCCTAGACCACAGCACCTTGTTCACCATTAGAGTCCTAAAATTCTCTCTTCATAATTCATATCAGGTGACAGAATAAAGACAATGGTGGTGAAGGAACAATTGCAACGCTCTTAAAATTATTGCAGGGCTTTAAATAATGTCACTGGAGCCTTTCTTGTGTTGTCCAGTGCTTCTGTTGCGTGTAGGTGTATGATGGTTTATAACTCTGGGCGAACAACCAGTTCTACACATCTTTCACTATGTCTGTGATATTTACAATAAAGCTCCTTCACTAATTTTTTATTTGTATTTGCAGTTAAACAAAGTAAAACCCACAAATGCTCTTACTGCCTTCATTTCAACAGTCTCCATCCTATTTCTTTGTTCTTGTTCTGAGACTTCATATTTCTGATTCTAAAGTAACACTAATATGTACATAGTTATTTCAAGAATTCCAGGATTGAATCTCTCTTTATTTATTATATAGACCTAATTTTATTGTACCTGCAAGTTGTTAAAATTTATGAAATGATATCAGCAAAATTTGGGCATAACGTCCCACACAAAACTTTACAACTGTGGTAGCTGAACGAGTTTCTAAAACCTCTCCACCGTCATGTTTAAGAATCTTTCCAGAAATTCCTACATCACGGTATGCAATGAGTATATTATCGCGTATACACCAGTTGCTAGGCCAAGACTTCGAAACAAACAACAAGACAAGATATGTGGCTAGGCAATGGAGCTGTAAACACGCCTCTACAGCAATAGTGGAAACGCTCTTATGCAACCCGTTGTTAGGCAGCTGCAGAAGTTGGACTGAAATAATGGAAACTGTTGTGTTTTCTATGTGATTCGTGCCGAGGAGTTATCTTGAATATAACTGAGGCGAACAAACCCGCGTGGTGGCGGGATCGAATACCTCCACCGTGACCTTGTGAGTCGTAGGAGGCGACAAAAATGGAAGTCTCAAATCTGAGACAGTAAAAGAAGTAGGACCCAGAAAGACTGCGCTGGCAAGGCCAGCAGCATATAAAAAAGACAAACCCATCCTCTCGTCAGAGAGGGCGCTCCACAAAAATAAGACCCTAACTGTCAAACAGCAATAAATATCTGGTCATAAGCCCCATATGTGGTCGACACCAAGACTTACTGACTGACTAACCGTCAGTCGCAATGTGACTTTGATTTTAACTCAGACCCAGATAATTGTCATTTGACAAAGAGTTAGTTGCAAACCTGACTGTGAAGAGAAGACTTTATGTGTTTTGTAGTTACAGTGAGACTGTTATAATTACGGTGTTAAAATCCGTTGCCAGGATACGAATAGTGAAGACAGGGAAAACTTAGCTTATGCTAGTTATTTGTAAAGTGTGGAGATAAACGATGGCTTTATAATTACTCGTAGTTCCGAGAGATGTGTATAAGTGGTCAGTAAATCTATTCAACACTCCATTCCCCGTCTATAGTCACGCACCTAAATCATGACAATATATACTTATACCAGCACTTCTAGTGGCACTATGATATGCTTCAGAGTGACTTCAAATTTTTCAGTGCTCCTTCCATTTGCATATGATTGCCTATGCATGCTTTGAAGAATAATACCGAAATTTATCATGAAGAAACAAGCTATGCGATTGTGGGTAGGATTCAGCAACCCCAGTGTACAGTGCAGTGTCCTGCTCTAGAGAACACGGTTACGAACCTTCGGGTTCCATAATAGAATGTGAATTTCAACTATACGCCTATGAAATTATTTAATTCTAATAATGAAGTATAAAATTGTGTGAGCATAAGTTTATTATTACTTGAACTAAATTGAGGAATAGTTAATATAATTTCCCTCATAAAATATATTCCGCAGGTGAAACAGGTCACCTAGTGTTGCTAGGTCAGTAAAATCTGCTCTAGTCTAGGGAAGTCTACAAATGATGGAATCTGCTGAAAGGAGCTTCATTTCAGTTAAAGCATACATTTGGTTATAAAGGGTTATAAATGTTTACCACTGCTCTGCCTCAGTCGGTCTAACAGAATGCTGTGAGTGCATGCACAACAATAAGATAAAAATGAGGACATAGCGACGGACAAGGCAATAACGTAACTGATAACAAATGGTGAAATTGAATAGGATCAGATATTAGTAGATAAGGAATTTATGGAGCGAGACCTGTTATAGAAAAATATGAAGGAAACGTATGAAAATAAAAAAAAAGAAGGCTCGAAAGAATTATAAATTCAAGAAACCTTGGAAACAGCAGCTAGTATCAGCAACATTGGCAGTCTAGACGCTGCTAAGTTGGGCCACTTAGTCGGTCCCTGACTGTCTGCTTGGACCGGCGTTACATGTGCTGACACCTCTAAAGCTTTCATAATTAATTAAAACCTTAATTAAACTCCCCAGCCCGTTACTAGCCAGGACCTCAGAGCCACCAAAACACAGGCGTGATCTGGATTCAGCGAATTTAACAGTGGCGGACTCAAAGACCGCTTTCATATGTGAAGACCGGGTTCGATTATTTGCATAATAAGAGCCTATAAATTCCGTGTCAGATTGATTTATTTATCCTTGGTAATATTTAACAATACTGCATACAATGCCAGTGATTAATGAACTGGGAATGACATGACTGTTCTGAAAGTATCCTTATTATCACGGTATTTGCTTGGAGGGCCTGACGAAAATTGTGACAAATCTGTCATTATAGCTGGCCTCCGAGTGGACAATAGAATCCAGTTCTTACGGACACAAAGCAGGGGAGATCACCACTACATCACCATATCAGTTATCATTACCGATGGAACTGAACTTTTCATTCAGTCGCTCCTCTGTCTCCTTGAAGAAGAGTCCTTCAAAGGTTAAATAACTGCTCAAGAAACTCCTTTCATACAACCCGAAGGACTATTATCGTGTTCGCAAAAGCTCACAATTGGACCCTATTCTCAGCCAGTTATATCCAGCTGACAGCTTCAAACGTTATTTAATTAATATCTCTAAATATTATCTTCTCATACAATGCTAGACGTGCGCACTATCAATGAATGTGCTTTGAATCCCGAACGGTAGGACCAGTGTTAGCTGGCTGTCCGTTCTGTGATTCAATTATGACCCCGTGTGTTATAGGGACACTGACTGAAGGCTATTTGTGAAACTAAATGAACATCAGAGACTAGATAATGAGAGGTACAGCTGGTTTTGTTATTTCTACATTATAATTCTATATCCCGATTTTTAATTTTTCGACAAACTTTCGCTGATGTAAAATACATCCAAATTCTTATCAACTGATGTGGTTATTCAACTTAACTACGAGTATAAATATAGGCTAGCGAGGCTTGTACTGCGCCCTGCTTCTGTCTATCCTGATTTCAGCTTTCCATGCTTCCCCTCAGTATCTGCAATCGATATGTAGGAATAATATTACCTCGAAATGGGCTGTGATAGCTAACTTCCAAATCCATGCTTATTTACCATTAACTAGCTTATAGAATTGTAGATTCTGATTGCTTAATAAATAAATAAATAAAAGAATTTGCCATTATCATCTTCCACGATAATTCGACGTTATATAATCTACGCAGTTAAAACAGCTTCCTCAAATAATTAAAAATCAGTCAATTTAAAACTATCCTAAGACATATGTGTGAGAACGAAACAGAAACACGGTGAAAAACGAGATCATGGCGACTGTAAAACAAATGAATGTAAAAGGAGCCATGTTGATAACTCGACAATATGGGAGATAACACACACCAGGCATGTTTCAAATATTCATACGTCAGAGTTCCCGTAAGTAGCTCAAATCACCAGTGAACAGCAAAATTGCTTATATTTTTTAAGAACGACGGAATTAATTGTTCATTTTATTTGAAAACAAACCTGTAGCTGATTGTATGCTGGGGTGATGGAACCAAGGAGAACGGGTTGAATGAAAAGCGGAACGCTGAACTTAGAAGAGAGCTAATGAATGCAAACCGAGTTTAATTTTGGAATGTATGTAGAGAAGACACTGCATGGGAACCTGGGCTTAAACAGGACAATAATTTTAAAACGGATCTTAAGGATATAGTGCTTGTGAATGCGCACTAGATTCAACTGGCTCATGACAGGCTCACAACTATTTCATACTATTAACTAAAATACACTAATAGATACACTTATATTATTATTATTATTATTATTATTATTATTTAATTAGTATGTAGCATGTACGTATATGTGAGTATGGGTGTGCAGGGAGGTTGGATAATTTTGAAAGGACTGTGCAGCTGTTGCTGTAATTCAGCATGGTTGCCTGTTGGGAAGACACCAATTAACACAGTCCTCCTAAATGGACTAGAAATGGCATGAAAATGCCACACATTATAATATCGTGAGATCATGAAACTTGGCGCATTATTCCACACACAGTAAAAATTAACTCAAGAGAATACATGCATGTAGTAAAGGAGTTCGCAGCTGAGGAATTCTCAATTCCATATCGGCTGGGCAGCAGACGTAGCGCCACTAGAGGGGTAACGGTATGGGTCTAGCAAAGATATCTAATTAAGGCTCTCAAAATTCCAGTGTTGCACCCTATAGGCCTGTTCGAAAATCTGGAGATGAAATTTTTCTACACTTCTCTCTCTCTCTGTATATCTCCCTATTGATGCCTGTCTCTCCTTCTTTCCTTCTTCCTGTCTCTTCCATTTCCATTATTTCTATATATCTATTTTTCTGCCATTCTCCCTTTCTTCCTTGCAGCTGTGTCCTTTGGTACTAATGGTCGTACAGCTGATCAAAACTCGACGATCACTGTGAACTTCAAGGTTTGTTGCCTTATTCACAGAAGCCCACAGGGACATAACTATACACTTCAGTCCTTTGAACACATTAGGCCACATTAATATTGTCACGTATAGGGGTTAGCCTGTCGAATAACGAGTTCTACATTCAATGACTGAAAATATTGACACTTCTTTACAACTACATTCAATTGTGACAGCTCACAGTCAGTGACTGTCTTCGGCTCGTTCCGTTCCTTGCTGGACTACGAGTGTCTTCTCTTCTACTGTGACGAATGGAGGGCACGAACCACTGCTCACACACTGAAATCACTGAACGACGTCTGTCTGACGAGTGCTCTCGATTTACCAGTGAGTTCTCTTTTATAACTTCCAGACGGCCCTAATATATGTCACTCTGTCTTATAGTTCCTGTGTTATTCTGTTCGTTGTCACGGGAATCTGTGTTTAGCGACTTGCTACATAGCAGCGACTCGTTCGTTGCTATTCATTGCAGCGGGCACGTGATTACCGAGCCACTGTTCAGCAATGAACATCAGCTCTGTCTCCGATATCCCGACTTTCAGGCTGTGTTTATTATTCCTTCACAGTATTAAATAAATCTGGATGTTTTCCTTGTAGTGTACTTGTGTGTTTTGCGCGATTACCACAACGAACAGCGATTTCTTTAATGAAAACCATCACCAGTTGGCCTCTATAAGCGAAACCAATTGTATTTTTTGTTTTTAGGTTCCGAATCTCTAAATATTCTCTAGATAAAATTCAAGCCTCAGAGAGTTAAATTATTAAAACATTTTAAATGCTTGGGAAAGGTGGACATATGATATTCATGAGCAAATTATGAACAAAGTACACCCATGAAATTCACGTTTGTATTGGAAAATATTTACATAATTTCCAAAGCTCCTACACCATGAAATATACGACGCAAGTTTATAAAACTATACTACATCCGTGTAAGGTTTGAGGCTTTCACGGTGNTATACTACATCCCTTGGCTTATATTAGTAAAGAACTTGGGAGTGTCAGTCTGGTGGGAAGAACACGGTTCAAATTGTGGCAGATATTACTACTCACCCTGGATCATAAGTGAGGTTTGTTCAGCCCTGTGCGATTACACGAGGCTACACTAATCACAAACGACAGTCAATTATCTACGCCCTTTGGGCCCTGTCATTACAAAGCTTATTAACCAATTCACACTAGTTCGTTGCAGTCCGTTTTTTTATCAGATGACGAGGAAATTACTTGGCCCATTGCTGTGGTTATAATGAATTAAAACTGTTACTAGTTCTGACGTTATTTTGTGTTACGCCCTCGCTGCACAAATAACTGCAATTTTGCGAATTTAAAATTATCTACAGCGCCCTTCCCCACACGGTGCTCTCGCAACATGTTTTGCATTGTTACACGCACCTTAACACGTCCCTGCAAAGCTCATGAGAGCATATTTTATAATTACGTCACATGTTGAAGTACATCCTGGATATAAAGTTTATGTCAAGGTTAAGCACGTGCTATAGTGAACGTTTTATATATGTACTTAAAAAGACAGAAAAACTAAACGCACCTCCTCTCGTGTTTTAGGAATAAGGTTTGAAAATATAGACACAAAATTTCAAAGAATGTTCTATTTTAATATGTGATGTGTGTATGTGTAAGTTTGGGCCATAGCAATTTGACTCTTGCACCACGATCATCACTGACCTCTTCTGCTTCCCATTTGATTAATCCTTCATTAATCTTACATTTCAGATGAAATGTAGGATCCTATTTATGGGGCTTCATAATAGTAACGTGGTTCCATGAATTACTGGCCCAGGTGACGAATCTTAAATAAGCTATGGCCTCGCAATCACACAGGATATATGTGCCTGATTCAACCTCTTCTAGGCACCTTAAACGAGTGGGATCATCTGTCAATCCCAGTTTGAAAAGATATCCTTTAAGGTAATATTGTCCTGTAAATAGTCTTATCACCAAATTTAATTTGTCTCTATTTAGCTTCAACTGATCCTTTGTTCCTCGGCAGAGGGCCCTAGTGTAAGTCCCCTTGCCTGTTTGAGTCCAGTTATGGCTTCCTAATGTTTTTGTGATTTCTGTTCATCCAGAGATCGCTGTCTTGGCAACTCCAATTGAGATGCCACAAGCTGGTTCAGGTCCTGTGAACGGTTGTTCAGATCCTGTTCTTGCCGGCTGATCTGCGGTTTCATTCCCAGCAATACTCTCCTACTGAGATGCCGCAAGCCGGTTCAGGTCCTGTTCTTGCCAGCTGATTTGAGGTTTCATTCCCCGCAATACTCTCCTACTGAGGTGCCGCAAGCTGGTTCAGATCCTGTGAACGGCTGTTCAGATCCTGTTCTTGCCAGCTGATCTGCGGTTTCATTCCCTGCAATACTCTCCTACTGAGGTGCCGCAAGCTGGTTCAGATCCTGTGAACGGCTGTTCAGATCCTGTTCTTGCCAGCTGATCTGCGGTTTCATTCCCTGCAATACTCTCCTACTGAGGTGCCGCAAGCTGGTTCAGATCCTGTGAACGGCTGTTCAGATCCTGTTCTTGCCAGCTGATCTGCGGTTTCATTCCCTGCAATACTCTCCTACTGAGGTGCCGCAAGCTGGTTCAGATCCTGTGAACGGCTGTTCAGATCCTGTTCTTGCCAGCTGATCTGCGGTTTCATTCCCTGCAATACTCTCCTACTGAGGTGCCGCAAGCTGGTTCAGATCCTGTGAACGGCTGTTCAGATCCTGTTCTTGCCAGCTGATCTGCGGTTTCATTCCCTGCAATACTCTCCTACTGAGGTGCCGCAAGCTGGTTCAGATCCTGTGAACGGCTGTTCAGATCCTGTTCTTGCCAGCTGATCTGCGGTTTCATTCCCTGCAATACTCTCCTACTGAAATGCCGCAAGCTGGTACAGATCCTGTTCTTGCCAGCTGATTTGCGATTTCATTCCCAGCAGTACCCTCCTACTGAGATGCCGCAATCTGATTCAGGTCCTGTGAACGGCTGTGCAATCCTGTTCTTGCCTGCTGTTCTGCAGTTTCAATATCCACAATACTCTCATGACCAGACACCCATATCATTTGAAACCTCCTAATTGATATCTGATAACTTAGATTCTATATAGTGTAAATTGTATATTTTTATGGCAAAGGTGCTCACCCTTAAGAACAAATTATAATTATAATCGGGAAAAAGAAACAAAAAATAGAAAACATGAAAAGTTTATGTAGTATTACATAAAATATACTAAAATCTTTTACTGTTATCTGTATGAAATTGAATGAACTAAAAGTTTTCGGCTACCTCTCCTACATCTAAGCCTTAAGTTTCCCCACCAAAAGTGACAGAGCTGACGTTAATCATAGATTTCTGAGCGCAAAGTACTAGCTGGAGTCCAGCGTCCCCTCAATGAACAGAAACCCAAGAAAGACATTTGATTTTACGAATACTTACTTTGCACATATACATTGCAAAAGCTTACAAAATTCGACGAAAACGCCGAAGATTTAATCTTTTTAAAATAGATTAAAATCTCCATAAATAAACAATATTACAGCTAAACATGCCCAGCACTCCACGTGTTAGCCCAATGAGCTTCAAGGCACTGAAAAATATAGCTTCTTCCTTGGCAAGACTACATAAACCAGGAGATTACCATCTCGCCCTCTTACTGCAGTTTACCCTACTAATTCTGAAATAGATATATTAGTTTACATACATGTATTCGCCTTCAACGCAGCCTTGAATGAACATAATTGTGCTTCCTTGATGCACGGAAGTATTGTTACTTGGAGCACTCATGCTCAAGGAATAGAGTGCTTTCTGGCTCCCCGAATTATACTCTCTCCACTATCTTCATTTTCTTTTCGAAGCTGTAATGCTGTAAGTCTCTTCAATTACTCATATACAGTTCAGAGTGTATCAATGAATACTGAATTTACATTATAAAATCTTTCATTTACTAGCCATATTACACATTTCGTCTGAAGTTCAGACAAATTTTTGTTCTAGACATAAAAGTGGCCTCCAACCCCAGTCCAGAAACATTTCGTTCCTTTCACGTAAAATATTTTTAATCTATAAAGGCTTCTTTGCAGACAAACACGCTTAATAACTCCTACGGGTATGATCTTACTGAAACTAAATACATTTATACACATTCAGTGCACAGTATGTCTACTGAATTTTATGTGGACACACACACACACCTCCAGAGTCTCCATAAAATAAAAGCACATTTCAAGTTTAAATATTTAATGAATGCAATGAGGCAGATTTACACAAACGTGACTAAACAGCTTGTGCGCTTTTGGATTTGGCTGTACCAAGTAAACTCGGTATATGCTGTAATTCGGCTGCTGTCACATGATTTGAGCCTTGCTTTCATCTGTTTTACCAACATCGTCTCTGAGGAGGCTGCGACTTTTACGTTGCACAGGCATAACCCGAAGGAAAAGTCCAATTGACAGAGATCGCATTGAGTGGACGCCCAAGAAAAGTGTTCTCCTCAATTTTACCACTTCATTTTCCTGCACTGAGCATTCAATGATTACAGAATAATATCACCATCTCGTTGGAAATTAAAATTTTCTATCATGTCCAAATACAACTTACCATAATATATATTACTTCACTTGCTATGTTTTTTTCTCATCCTATTTCTATAACATTCATTTTAGTATTATCTTTCCACATATGCCTGGATTTCCTAGTGTCTCTTTCCTTCAGGTTTCTATCAACACTTTATATTAGCTTCTATTCTCTCCTGCACGTGCTACATGTATTGCTCATCTAATCCTCCTCGTTACGATTATGCAAATACTTGGCGATAAGTGAAATTTATGAAGCTCCTCGCTACACATTTTTCTCCAGATGCCTGCTACACTATCCCTCTTAGTTCCAAATAGTCTCATGAGCACCTTCTTCTCGAATATTCTCAGCTCTGTTCTTCCAACATTCTGAGAGATCAATTTTCATACCCATACATAACTACGTATAATTTGACGAAATTCTGTATTTCAGTCTGCACTTCTCTATGTACAGGACAAGAAGACAATACATTTGAATTGAATTGTAGATATTTCTCGAATTTGATCTGCATTTTATTTCTTCATGGATGCAATTTTGATTTGTTAATAGTTATGTTATTAATTAACTGATATTCCTTCAAGATGGAAGAATTGTATTCTGTCTTGCCTGCTATGTCGGACCGGAACTACCATAGGAGATGTCGAGTACGTTTAACTCGGAAGTACTCAAGAGCCGCATTCTGTCCGGACTGCACCGTTTCTTTCCCTACTAAGTGCACTTGAATTATTGAGAGGAGAGATAGTTCTCAAAGCATCTGTCTGCTGTGTGATCAGATTTAAAACCAAAAGAAGCTGAGGTGAATGGATACATGTCATGGTTCTTTACTTTGTAGGAATTCTGATAGTTTTTTCCTGCCATTGTATGATCGCTGACATCTTCGCTGGCAGCAGCACTTGACAAATGCGGTCATCAGCTCTCTTCAGAATAGCGGATTATTCGAAAGGGCGATAATAAATTAGCAACAGTTATCAGGTATAGTATTAATCGACTTTGATTCAAATTTGTGAAATATTTAAGTGAATATTAATATGATGGTAACACGTGATGACACTCTTTGGTGTAAAAAATTAATTCTCAGTTTTTTGCAAGTAAGAAGTGGCATAATTTTCACAGTGTGATCAATCGTATATATCTATAATTAACTCTTATATTTTTATGATTTATTTGATTTTTACTTTTTTGAAAAATGAAACTTATATGGACCTAACTCGTCTTTTTGAATAAGCAGAACACGTAGCGCACGGGGGAGGGATAAGACTCGCAAAGCCTGAAGAAAAGACACCTCTTAGAGGAAATGTTAGTAGATGGGAGGACAATGTAAAATGGATCCCAAAGAAACGGCGTGCAGTGCTGTGGGCTGGATAGGCACTGAGGGCACGTTATTGTGAATAATAAAATTTAAAAAAACATTTAGAGTCAGTCAGAACTTCCAAGTAACTTTTTAAACCTGAGGATTCATTGCCGTGTTCACAAGAATTTACGCTTGGTTCTTATTCTGAGCCAGATGAATCCAGTCCACAATCTCCTGTCCCATTTTTTCAATATCTATTTTACGTAACCTCCGATCACTAAATAACCCTCCGAAATGTTCTGTTCTTCTTTTTCCCCACGAAACTTAATTTGCACGGATTTATCTTCTCTTCCATGCGTGCTAGAAGCATCACCCATTTCATTCTATTAGTATTCTATTCAATATAAATTATGAAAATACTGCCTAAAAGTGTATGATGATGATGCACTAGCAAAATTATTGTTTTTTTTTTCAACATTTTTCGTCATCCCATTTCTATTCAGATCACCCTTCGAAGACCGGACTACATTTCTGTCCTCAGATAAACAGCCTATTCAGTTCAGCCAAGTCAATGGAACTAGTCCCTGTGTCCGAAGACAGGGACTGCTCTTGTTAAAATATGTTGTTATAACTGGAGTGGGATAGTGCCCGTTGGTGATCTCTGGTAATGATGATGTTGAAATTTATGTTTCTACTGCAGTGGCGTTAGTTAGTAACTATTAAAAAGATATTTATTAAATTGCTCCTTGAGTCGACCTAAGAGGAAAAAGGTAAAGCTATCACTGAAAGAGATCGTGGAGGCCCATAGGATTGTGAGACGTAGAGGCTCCTATATTTTCTAGACAATCGGCTCAGAGACGGCGGTGAGGTTGTCAGCCTTACACGCCAGCAGCCTTTTACCCCAAGGAAGATTCCTGATACTCATTTCTGTTAGAGACTGAGTCGACCCCAGGACCATAATGCGGCTGGAAGAATCAGACCGTACAAATAAGAAAATCTTCCTTCACTTAAGAAGGTAAAGTTGTTTTATTATACTTAACTAAGGACCACTCCATTGAAACTTACTGAGGAGTGGATTTACTTCTCAACGCATTTTTGACCTCAGCATTAGATGTAAGTGAGTAGTCAGGTTCTGTAAGGGGACACATTTCTCTAGGAATGTAACTCCAATTACTCGGTCCTCCAAAAAGCATAGCTACTGCACCGACTGATCCATTGCTGTTCTCCTTCTTCTTTTCCTTAAAAGTACTAATTCAGCAACAATATTTGATTGAATATTACACCCTAATGGAAACTTTTTAGAGAAGTTCAGATATTACCCATTTTCCTCCCATGTAAATTAAGTAACAGTGAGGTTGTGACTTGATTTTTGCAGATGGAATTTATATAGAACGACAGAACACTCCTCTGGACCCAGTATCTGAAGGAGACCGTCTTGAGATGATCGAGTGTGTAGAACTGTGGTCCCCAGGATACAAGTCGCTCACTGAACTCAAGGAGATATCAGCCAGGAATTGGGATTTAAACCGGAGACGCTTTCCAGCATTCATAGAGTGGCGCCGCCGCCTCCCCTACCGCCGCCAGGTTGACGTGTGTCGTCAGGCCTTCTGAATATTTCACTGCGCTAAACAGCCGAGTCGTGTACCAGATGCAATATTCACGCGCATTGAGCACCGTTGTTATGTATAATGCAAAGGGATACCACTTTTTAAACTGTCGAGGGTTTTAGCTGGCCCGGCAGACACCCTTATACAACCCTCTCATCTTCTTTTTGTTTTCTTTCAAGAGGATAAAAGGGACACAGTCACTCCTTTGTTACGTTTCGTTTCTTTATTAAAACGAATTTTATAAAAGTTTAATTCAATTTGGAACACATTTAGATGACATCTCCTGCTTCCAGAAACGGGACAAGTAGACGTTTATGTAATTTCTATCTCAGCTCTTTGCGATTGATTTGAGAGCAATTTCGGATGTCACATTCAGTAACCATCCAGCATTCATGAACCCAAATTCCATACGATTTTACTCCGATTTCGTTCTAAGCTCTAGATACTACTACGTAATAAGGAAAATAGAAAAGAATGATGTAACAGTAGCTTCCATGCTTACAGGCTTTGCAATATTCTAAGTAAGATTCTTTATGAACGAATATGATGCTGCCATTTCGTTCGCTGTCAAGTCTACTATTGGTACAATCTCTCAATGGTAAGGTCAGGTTTCTCTGGTGTCAAGGCCTACATGAAATGTCTCATCTCTAATTATTGGACCTATATTAATGGCTGTGTTTATTTCAATTTATATTCTTTTTGCCGATCACAGTTGTCGCGCGGTCTAAGGCATATACTCTTTTAGCTCGCTCGGAAGCCGGGATCGTGGATTCGAATCACACAAAAGGCATGGATTTTTGTGTTTGTGTTGCCCTGTGTTTATGTAGAAGCTTTGCGACAAGCTGATTCCTCGTCCAAGGAGTCCTACCGTCTGTAAAATATTCAAAATGAAAAAAGTATAACATTGACACCGCAAAGGTATGAGAGGAAGGGATTAAGTGTACCCTTCTACGACTTTATTCTTGTCATAATAGTTTTACATATTTTAGATAAAATTTTCTATCATCTTACAAAGTCAATTTGATGCCCATTCGAAATATATATGCCATATGATTTTACAATCCGCATCCAAGAATGAAATTTACATAAGGTGTTATTATCTTAAGGTTAGTGCGCAGTAACAATAAAAGTCGATTTATTTATGGAATTTCTGTTTACGTATTTTTGTTATTATACAGCCCACACACATTGGTGATAAAAGTCAATTTAGTTTCTAAAACTACGAGTATATGTATTACGATCAAAATCCAAAACGATCCATAAAAGAAAAACTCCGTGTATTTAGTCCTCAAGCGAACTATACCGACTGAGCTACCGCCTCTTGTCTCCTGGTAAAACGATCCATAATGATCTAAAAATATAGACTTGGTTGATCTTATGCACTGTAAAAATATACCAGAAGAATATTAAAGATGTACGTTTCAAATTATTTAAAGCAGTTGACTTTGCATAACAAAACATATGTACTTATACGACAGGACTCTGTAACATTTTTTCTTACAAACATTTAAAATTTCGTTTGAAATATTTCTCGGTTTGTATGACTGACAGATAAACTAACTACTGGACAACCGATTTATTGAAAGATCTATTCCTGACTTACGGATCAACGATAGAATAGGCACAATTTTGAGCCACCTCAATCCAGTCTATTTACTTAAGGCCTTTATCTTCGCTTCGTCTTAAATACTAGTCTATAAAAATGTACAAGACTTCACGGCGATAAGTGATCAGATTCTGCCTGCTAGTTACCATACTGAAGCATGTGAGCACCAGTATTTCAGAAGTATATGCTGTCTCTATCCTTAGGCTCTAACTTGTACTCTGAAGCAGTCTTTTCTTCCGAAACACTTTTATCTACATACAAGACTTACATGGTGGCGCAACCCTAAAAGGCATAATAACCTCCAATTTTAGTTCTTACTTACCATTTTTTTTTCGGTTTCTCCAGCAGAAATCTGTGTGCATTTACTCCATTCTATATAGTGCAACCGCGATTTAATGATCCCTGGCAGCGCCTGCGCGTGACGTAATAATCCCCACATAGAACCGAAGAATGTAGCAATGTTGCCGGGACGTCGATGCATGCAAATGAAGCCTGGAAATTTATGGCAGTGGAAGAGTACTGGTAAATAAAGAGAACAACTGACAATACGCCAGGCCAACGTGTGGTTGTCAGGCAGTCTTTCGAGGTAGTCAGCGCTGACGTCACTATCCGCTTATACTGTTTTGAGGCTGATAGAGCTTAGTGCTGATACAAGGTACTATCAAATCACAGCCGGAATAGTCCTTAACACTTTCGGAAATATTACGTATCATAACTCTATGCTACTGGTTTCTTCTCTAGTCCGAAAGCGGCTCAGATTGTAAAGAAATTCTCCACCTTTTTACTCGTATGGAAACCAAGGGCTTACTATCATGTTCACAGGAGTCAATTGTTAGATCGTATTGTGAGACAGCTGAAAAGAAAATCCTCATACACTATTTCTTTAAGACTAATGTTGTTTTTGAGTATTCTGCTACAGTTGTTAATAACTATACGTATATATATTGCGACATGACGCCTGAAAGCTGGAATAGCCAGAGTAGACGTTCATTACTATACAATGACTCGGTGAACAGATTCTCGCGGAAATAAACATGCATGCAACAATAGAAGACCTGCCGTTTCTATGCAACAGCGAGGTAAATATGACGAATTGTTGGGAAGCGGTATTTTCTGTTGACGCCGCCCCGATCTATATAACCAGGAACCAAGTCCGGAAGAATTAGAATTGAGGGAGTCTCAATATGTTGGAGAAGAGAAGACGTGCTGTGCCATATAGTGGTTTATGAAGTGTAGCAACAATTTGTAGAAGTGAGCAATAAATCCGGTCATCAATCAAAATCCCGTTTACAAGTCACGCATACCCCAGTATATAACGTGTGTGTATGCATGAAACACAGGCTTGAATGCGATTTCACAGATTTTTGGTCGGACCACAAATTAATCGACGCTTTCGTATAAATTCATGGCAATTCAAGACGTATTTCGGCCACACAGGGCTGTCGTAATGAATGTATGATGATTTTTCTGTATTGCTATAATATACATTAATATCATACAGTCCGTGAGGGCTGTGCTTCCAAAAGTTCATTGTCTTAAAAACTAAATGAGTTCTTGTTATAATAATTTTAAATAATTAGAAAATGTGTAAAATGATATATTGTAACTGTGTTCTTCTTAATTGTTTTGTTTTTCTTTTGCAAGGATTAGTATATCCATTGTGGTAATTTGGTTATGAATGTTCTTGTGGTCAGTGTGTGTGTGTGTGGGGGGGGGCAGGACTGTATTGCATATATATATAGCAAGTGATTCCTTTACTACGAATTTTGTTGTTACCCCCACACTTATGTCTAGGTGTGTCTAGTGAGTTCTTCCCTTCATAATAACTGATTAATTTATTGCCATGAGTTTCAAATTCCTACACATTTTATTCTCCTCGAATAGATCTTATTAATAATAGGCCAATTTGATGAAAAATCCAAAATAAGAATCTTATTACACAATTTTCCCAATCTCTCACGTCACTGCTCTTAACATTATCAAACATTCAACTTAAATTGCAACAAAGAAACGAGGTTTCATTCTGAGAACGGCAATTCATACCCAAAAACGGTGTGGTTGTTGCTTTGGGCGGAGCAAGGGTAAATGTTGAAACACGGCCACAGAAACCACTCCCTTACTCAGCTCAATTACCGTAATAGTGTCTCTTAACTCGACTCTAACAAAGTCTGAAGAACAAAGCACAGATGCAGGGCGGCAGGAAGGGAGATGAAACAGGGTGTGAGCGGTAATGTTGTAAAGAGATCCCCACTCCCTTCGACGCTACTGCGCGATAGAGGTGCAGTACACATGTAGCAGATTTCGTTTGTCTCCGCGGTGACACTTTCTGCTACCGTTAGGACGATGACAATTGTGACGTCATGAGGCCCACATTTTGTGAACTGCAAAATATCCCTGAAATAGAAATAGTACCTTGGTTATTTAACGAACTGCCGATCACAGTGGCCGTTCGATCTAAGGCATGAAATTTGTGCGCTCGCTCGAACTCTGAGATCTTGGGTTCGAATCCCACTCAAGGAATGGTCATTTTTCTGCATTTATTCTGTGTTTCTGTAGATAGCAGCCTTGCGTCTGGCTGTTCCCCGGTCCAAGGATTCCTACTGAATGTTTATAAGATTAAGAAACTGAAGTGAAACGAAGCGTTTCACGGATTCCCTATGCTCCAGGTAGGGGCAACAGAAATAGATAGATAGATTGACAGATAGCACTGAATCGTGGGATGACAGTGAATAATGAACAGGAAAAGATGTGGAAGGAAGCGGTCATAGCCTCATTTATGGTATTACCTGGAGGAACTGAGGAAAATCACAAACAACCTCAGTCAGAATACTTGGTTCCCTCTGAGATACGAATCACGCACTTTCCAAATAGAAAACAGACACGTTACCGCTTAAGCATCATTATGGTAAGTATAGCCTTGAACTGATCACAGTTGTAAAGTTTTTACGAAAGTTACAATGCGTTCTGTAAAGACAGAAGAAGTAATATTGTCCCTGTGCTTAATTAATCACAACACTATGAAGACGGGCAGAAGGAGAGGAGGTGTAGCTCCATATATTTTTAACCTCGACACTACACGGAGATAAGCGATAAGGGTCACGCTCTGGTTGCTTCAACTCAGGGAAGAAACCCAATAAATATGAGGCTAAATGGACAGAGGACTGTGAAGAGGAAATCCCTGTCTACCTCAGACAATCGGCCGTCGATTTTTCGGTCTCCCAGCATATAGATCAATCAATACAAGGTACTAAGTGAGCCAGGCGGCCTCCGTACATTGCACTCTGTACTCTTTTTAAATTGCCCTCAATACTTTCTGGAGTTTCCAGTTATAGGGCTTTATCCCCTTCGAGCAGGAATTTTCTTAAGAACCTGATAATTAATAAGATTTGAAGGTTTGTGACGACGGCACATCAGTACAAGTAAGAAACATTATCCATCGTCTTGTCTTTATCTAAAAACCGGCCTGCTTATTTTTCAGAATACTTTTCGGAGACTGGATTCTATCTCCGTCTTCAGTTAAAACCTACTTAGTTGGGCCCAATCTATTGCGGTAGTTACTAAGGACTGGATTCTATCTCAGTCTTCAGTTAAAACGTACTCAGTTGGGCCCAATCGATAGCGGTAGTTCCTAGGGACTGGATTCTCTCTCCGTCTTCAGTTAAAACCTACTTAGTTGGGCCCAATCGATAGCGGTAGTTCCTAGGGACTGGATTCTGTCTCCGTCTTCAGTTAAAACCTACTTAGTTGGGCCCAATCGATAGCGGTAGTTCCTAGGGACTGGATTCTGTCTCCGTCTTCAGTTAAAACCTACTTAGTTGGGCCCAATCGATAGCGGTAGTTCCTAGGGACTGGATTCTGTCTCCGTCTTCAGTTAAAACCTACTTAGTTGGGCCCAATCGATAGCGGTAGTTCCTAGGGACTGGATTCTGTCTCCGTCTTCAGTTAAAACCTACTTAGTTGGGCCCAATCGATAGCGGTAGTTCCTAGGGACTGGATTCTGTCTCCGTCTTCAGTTAAAACCTACTTAGTTGGGCCCAATCGATAGCGGTAGTTCCTAGGGACTGGATTCTGTCTCCGTCTTCAGTTAAAACCTACTTAGTTGGGCCCAATCGATAGCGGTAGTTCCTAGGGACTGGATTCTGTCTCCGTCTTCAGTTAAAACCTACTTAGTTGGGCCCAATCGATAGCGGTAGTTCCTAGGGACTGGATTCTGTCTCCGTCTTCAGTTAAAACCTACTTAGTTGGGCCCAATCGATAGCGGTAGTTCCTAGGGACTGGATTCTGTCTCCGTCTTCAGTTAAAACCTACTTAGTTGGGCCCAATCGATAGCGGTAGTTCCTAGGGACTGGATTCTGTCTCCGTCTTCAGTTAAAACCTACTTAGTTGGGCCCAATCGATAGCGGTAGTTCCTAGGGACTGGATTCTGTCTCCGTCTTCAGTTAAAACCTACTTAGTTGGGCCCAATCGATAGCGGTAGTTCCTAGGGACTGGATTCTGTCTCCGTCTTCAGTTAAAACCTACTTAGTTGGGCCCAATCGATAGCGGTAGTTCCTAGGGACTGGATTCTATCTCCGTCTTCAGTTAAAACCTACTCAGTTGGGCCCAATCGATAGAGCTAGTCCCTATGTGTTCCCTTCCGTATGGTTTATACCTCAGCAACAGCTTGCTTTGTGACATCACAAGGGTCCAACTGCTGCTAATCCTGCATTCATTCTTGTGTAAGTAAAGTTGTCCCTGTGCCTAAATAATTAAACACGACGCCATGAAGGCGTATGGAGGAGTGTACTTATAGATCCATATTTTCTTGACCTCTACACTAGTTAGAGGTGAAAGGTAAGCATAACGTCCCGGCCGCTTTACTCACGGGGAAAGAGCCCCTGGTACATATTGAATAGGAGGATCGGTGAACCCAAGAACAGGTCTTAACGACTTGGAGAAGAGAAAATTCTTGACCCTACCGGGACTCGAACTCCAACCCCTCGGTCGCCCAGCCCGTAACCAGTGGTTATACTGACTACGCTAACCCGACTCCTTTCATTCTTGAGTTGAATTGTTTATCTTTCATCTAAACCAATTAATTTGCAGCTATTTCTGAGATTGTACACGTGGGACAAGAACACATATCACGCGTGTTACCCAGAATGCCAACAAGACAAGGCGACTGCACTTCCACTTCGCCACAGGTATCTTATTCAAGCACTCATTTCATGGAGAAGCGTGTTCCTTGAGCAGCAGACATGACCAGTTCCTTTCCTTCCGTGGAGCCAGAAGGTTCACATTCGTGTTTGTAAAGGATTGCTACTGGTCCCTTTCATGAGCCATATGAATCCAATAAACACCTCAAAATCCCATTCCTTTAAGATTCATTTCAATATTATCCTCCCAACTACTATGATATCTTACAAATAATTTTATCCTTTTAATTTTCAAGCTAAAATGTATGAAATGTCCATCTTCCTTATTCGTGCTGTAGGTCCAGTCCATCCCATTCTCTTTCGTGCGATCACACAAATGAGGTTTCATGAAGCACAGGACCACGAACTACGAGTATGATGCTCCTTAGTATGAGTTTATCCATCCCTCTGTTACTTAGTCTTCTTGGGTCCATACTGTCCTCAGCCCTTGGCTATCAACCACTCTTCAATTATGTTTAGTTTCGGATGAGGAAGTCAGCTCAACACCAATATCAAACATCCGGTTTAATCACCTGCAGTACTGCATATATATCTGTTGCTATGTTTTTAGATAGGAGGTCGATAAAAGAATGATATTTTATGGATATGGCTCTGTAGGCTCTATAAATTTCCTCGTCAAAAATATTGCGGTATAAATTCGGGTCGCGGAGATAATATACGAGCAAACTAGATCCAGGCTCCTGCCAACTTTACTTAGGGAACGCAAGATATGAGGAGTGGGTGAACATTCTGTTCAAGAGAGAAATCCCACTCTACTTGGGATCAAACTCTGGCGCTTCAGACCGGAGGCCATTAATTTATTACCTGAGCTAAAATTAGCCTAATAATGGTAATGATATTCATGATGTGTTGATGACGACAATTATAATGATTATATTATTAATATTAATAATATTAATAACAACAACAAAGAATATTCACAGAGTCTGTATTGGTAATGGTGTTGCGGTATAACTGCTTGACCCCACCCCCAATTCCTTAGGTGCAGCCACCAAAACAATTGAAAGTAAGGACTATAATAAGAACCTAATTCGCCTCTTGTAACAAGGGCTTTAAATGGGAAGAGAATTATAATAAAAGGTAATAGTGTCGTTTCCTTTTCGTCCTATAAAACCACATCGGGACCTCTAAAACCTAAACATAAAACCAACTTCCTCCATCCACTCACAGGCAAGTTCAGTTGGTTTTAGAAAGCCACTTACTTAACTGAATTGTTCCGCGTCTCTTTGCCCTCCCACACGCTCTCTATACGCTCCATACCCATTCTCCTAATGTGATGTGCTACTCTTTACTAGAAAACCCTATTTGAAGTTACACATGTTCTTGCCTCAAGCTAGTTCAGGATGGAACACGCGATTTCCTCCCTAAACAAAATACAAAAGCACTCTAAGAATTTCCTTAAGAACCGTGACGCTCCAGAAAATTAAATTGTGTTTGTATAACAGACTTGTGATTACTTAGAAATTATTAGAATGTTTAGAAATGTTTTGTTGAGAATTATATGAAGTACATAATATATGAGGTTCCCACAACAGTGGTTAACAAGATTTTTATCATCTGTTATATAAGGTTGTGGTTAAATTTCAACGGAGTACGCAGTGTTGTATCTCAGAAGATAGAAGTTTTCTTTATGAAATACAACAGAAGAATTCCATATTCAGTTATGTGAAATTTATGAAAACACTGATATGTCTCAGTAAACACAGTTTTCGAGTTTAGTTTTGAGGGAAGTTTGAAAATAAGAAGGAAATCTACTTTTTGTATACCTTTTTGTATGCCTTTGTATACCTTTTGTATGCCCTTTGTATAAAATAAGTGTGGCGTTTCTTCTGAATATCATTAAGACAGCTTAAAAGGTAAAACTTTCCTTGTACTTAACTAATTAAACGCTACGCCATGAAGCCGTATGAGGGAGTTGATGTATGTATCCAATTATTCTTAACTTAGGTACAAATGGAATCGAGTGGTCAGCTCCACGCCTCGGCCGTTTTACACCCGGAGGTAGACCTCCGCCCTTACGTAATGGATAGGAAGCTGATTATGCCCCAAAACCGGTCTGGACGTGGGGAAGAGAAAATATTACCTTTACGGGGACTCGAACTCCAAGTCTTCGGCCTTCCAGCCTGTAGTCAGTGTCTATACCGACTGCGTTATCCCGGTTCCTTTCATTAGAACAGGAATATAAGTACTTAGCAGGCCAATGCAGGCCACACTGTTTGTTTGTTACACCAGATTATGTAAAACACACATACGCTAGACATACAAAGATGGAGAAGAAGAAGCCAAGAAACAGACGACGGAGGTTCTATTCTTCCTTCTGCTAGAAGGGGCTGTGTCGCTTGAAGTGACCATTGGGACGACCGCTTTGATGTCGACGTTGGACCGGTCTGCACGACATGGAATTCCCATTACTACTTATCAGAACGGTTCTAGCGGTGTAATTAAAAGGTTTCATGTTTGTTTCGAGAAGCCAGCAGCGCACTCACGCACACGAACACACACGTCTTGCCTGTTTGTTAACTCCAATAGTTATTCTGTGTGTGAGTGAGACTGTGGGTTGGTTCACATTTCCAGCCTGTTAGAAGAGACATGTCATCAAAGCACCTGAGGTCGCTTAGTAACAATTTGATTCTGACAGGAACAACAGCAAGAAAAGTAGACAAACTGACTTTAATTGTTTGCATATTATACCTGTAAAAATTATTCTGAAGGATAACGGGTTATATTCATTTCTATACAGAGCGCAACTAGAATGTACGGATGTATTTTGTGCTCAAGTTGCACATACCAAAACAAGAAAAGGTGCTTATATCAACATGTGTCCGTAAAATTTAATTTGTTAGTTACGGCCGATAGAATATTGTACATGCATGATGGCGCTCAGCCGTGCCGTGCGAGATGTTTTTAATAACACATATCATGACCGATGGACAGGTAGAGGAGGACCCACTGCATGGCCTCCACGATCCACGTCAGATTTGAAGCCTCTGGTTTTAACTTGTGAGGACACCTGAATACCCCTGTGTCTGTTGACAACGAGGAGGCACTTCACCACTGCACTGTGCGAGCCTGCAGACTATCCGCAACTGCCCCGACATCTCTGAACGGATGCGGCAGTCCAAGATGAGACGTGTTGAGACATGTATTGAAACACATGGAGGTCATTTTGAGCATTTATTTATTTCTGCTATAACTCACAAATTAAATATTTCCGGGTACATGTTAATATGGACAGTTTCTTGTGTTGGGTTGTGGAACTCATGTCCAAATTTTTCCGCTCCTTTCAGTTACACTCTGTATTCTGCAAAAATATTTCTTCAGTTATATTCTCTAATACCTTGTATGATTCAAAGTCACTGAAAGGAGCGTGCCTTCCATCGAAATCCGACGCTATGTGGTTCTAAGTGAGACTTAAACAACGTCATTCACCATGCTAAGGATCAATTGATCAACCCAAAAATAAATAAAATTAATCCCTGAAAGCAATTTTCTGCCTCCGGATTAAAAAGAAATTAAACTTAGGTCTTTATACTATGACAATGAATGTGTTCTGGGGATGTAAAGCCCTGTAGTCTGGAAAAAATTAACCGAATTTTCAGAGGAACATTCTGCTTTCGTCTTCAATGTATAAGAGTTTACTGTCTTGTGGGATGTGACGCCGTATAGTCGAGTATATATTTATTAACGTTTCGGAGAAACAATCCGCCGAGGGCCGAAAAAACCAAAATGAATCTCGCCGACAATATTTTATAACGTTCGAATATAAACTGTTCGCGGTTTGCGGATATTGCATGCAGACGAAAGGTCAGATTTGTAGACTGACATGACCTCCCCTTTATGAGCACATCCCACGAACGTCTTGCAATGAACAATTCGAGACGTACTGCGAAACAGTAGCTTCAATTATTTTTAGGGTCTGAGGTTGTCACAGCTGTGGTTACGAAGAGTTCTGTCTTCTGGGATATACCGCCGTGTTGTCTGTTGACAATCAACTGACATTTCGAAAGAACATATCTCCTCAAACTTCAGTGTCAAACAGTGAGTCAAGCATGGAACCAGCAAGCAGAGTCATGGAAGCAAAGTATTTTCCGAAACGTCGGTTGAATTTCAAGGGACCATATGCCGTTATATTCAAGAATATGGAATTCTTTAATCCTTTTGCTCACAGCACCGTAACCCGTAACAGATGCAGCCACAAATGCGGTAAGCGAACGGGATTATACGGCTGAAGTCAGCTGGCCATTAGGCGTCACAATAATGTAATTCATAACAGAGACTGTAAGAGATAGCTATAGAACGGCCTTCATGTTGAAAAAAGTCTTTTATTTCATCTGGAAATAACCTGTAATGAAAGTGTCTCGTATTTGCTAGTTTGCAGAAAATGGTAATGACATTTTTGTGCTGGATTTCGTCAGAATCCAAGCCAAACATTTCTGTTGGTATGTCTGGGATAACGGCGACGTTGTTGTGGAATTTGTTCCCGTCACAAGCAATCTGTGAAGCTGGATTCTATCTGCAAAGAATTAGAATCCTGCATATTTTATAGTGCTCCCAGGTTTACGGAAAGCCCTTACAGTTATGATCTTACGATATTGGTCACCGCATTGAAGTAAGTTCCGGCCACGAGCTGGTGGTCTTACAGAATGTGTATTGGTAAAGGTTTTACGGTGGTGATTTCAATAGTACCACAGGCCAGTTTTAAATTATATACAGGTTTATATGTAGACATAATGGAAGGCTTTATGTCGTCCGATAGCATGTCCCTTCTATGAACCTGCTTAACGAGTTTCTATGAAATTTGACTAGTTGAGACTTGTAAATCAATCTTTGGATAGATAATTTAATTATGTTAAATATCAGTCGATTTCGATAAAGTGGCTATAAAGATGCTGTATTAATTTAATTGTGTTAGCCTACAATTTCCTCAGTAACAACACATGAGAGTAAGTAATTAACCCAGTGGAACAGAAGGTAACAGCCATTTAACTACTGGAGGAAGTCACTGTCTTGTATGGATCTCGAAGGTTGCTTGCCATGATCACAAGGATTTGCCATTGGACTCCATCACGAGTCAGTTGCGTATAGTGGGTCAACTTACGAAAATCAAAATAATGCAATGTTTTAGACACATGAAGTATTATCTTGGTTGCAAACGTAACTGAATGCTGATGGCTGTACGAATATTTAATGAACATTTCTGGTCCAAAAACTTCAGAACAAATTAGTAAAATAAAAAATGAAACAACTGGTTTATATCCTTAAAAATTGTGGAAGAATCGAAGAACGCGTTTGGAGAACAAATAGAGGGCCTAATCTCTTTCAGTATACAATTCTTCAATCTTATTCAAGTAAGAGATTATAGTCCTACGTACACTCCTTTCTTGTAGGAGCAAGAAATTCTCACTATAATATTAGTCTGGCTTCAGTATAAGGAGCAAAGCCTTGCGTAAGGCCATGCATTTCATTCACAAAGTAACAAATATGACAACTTTTGGTTTTTACTGACGTTAGAAGACACCCTAACACATCAAAGAAAATTTCACTTACCTCCATTTAGTGCGTCGATTTTGGAACCAAGTTTTGACTTGAGCGTCCGTCATCTTGAGCGTCTTTGCGAGCGACGCCCGCTCTGCAGACGCCAGGTATTTCTGTTTGTGGAAGCGTTTCTCTAACTCTGCGATCTGCAGGCGGGTGAAGGAAGTCCTCGGCTTCTTCCGCTTTGGGGGTGTCCTGTTCTGGTAAGGGTGTCCTATGCGCCTCGTGATGGGGAAGGTGGCTGAGAGGAGCAACAAACACCAGACGTAAGTCTCAAATCATATTTTACCCAGGATACAAGAAATAATCTGAAGACAAAATGTACCAGAAGATATACCATGCATACGTCATTTCCTACCCTACACGTAACAGGTCCTATCACAAGGCGTAAGAAACAAACTCATGTTATGACAGAATAAGGAAATATTTCCTAATCTAGGAATTGTTTGTGAACGCTGCAATAGGAACACGAGTGAAGGTATTTATGGACAGATTATTAAGATTCTTGTTTAGAAATTCCTCCAAAAATTTCAGATTAAATTTGTAATTCTACATCCACCAACGAAATTGTTCTGTAGTCAAGTGGGATACTGATATTCATAACTAACTCACTAATATAAACTAAACTACCAAATCAAAAAAAGGAGCCGGGATAACATAATCGGTATAGAAAATGGCTACGGACTGCACGGAGGAGGGGTCGGGGTGCGAGTCCAGGTAGGGTCAAGAATTTTCACTTCTACAGTCATCCAGAACGACTCTGGGGTCCTCCACCTATATAATGGGTATCGGGGGCCCTTTCCAGGGGATAAAGCGGCCGGGGTGTGAAGCTGGCCACTCACCTCCAACTAGTGCAGAGGTAAAGAAAATGTGGACCTATACATCCGCTCCCCCATACGCCTTCATGGCGTAGCTCTTAATTAGTTAAGCACAGGAAGAACTTTACCTTTTACCAAACCAAAAAATAAAGCAACTAACACCATGACACAGAGTCACTCATGAGCAGGCGCTGCTTACTATTTATAGACCACTGTAGGTCGCGGTGCAACGGCCGAAAAGGCCCACCCCTTATACATTCATACTGCTGAATAAGGTAAGGCCATTTATTTTATGCGGCCTAAATGCTCATCAGCATGTCAACAGTAGCATGACATTTGACCAAATAATAAGCCAGCTGAATCCTCTTCACATTCTTTCGTTTCAAGAAGATTCATTTAAATATTGTCCTCCTTTCCATATTTAATCTTCAAAATGACCTCTCACCTTAAAATCTTCCAGTAAGAATTTTGTATGAATTCCTCATCTATTCAGTCTCGTCTTTTTTCATTTGGCAGTCCTAACAATATGTGGCTTAAAAATTATAAAGCCCCTATAACGTGAATTCTCCATAATTCTCTAAACTTCGTTCTTGTAAGTCCAAAGGTTTTCCTCAGTGCTTCGCCCTCAAGCATTTTGAAACCGTGTTCTATTATTAAATGATGAAATGTAGACAGTGTTGGCACTAATGTGGGGAGAAATGTAACTGTAAGACTAAGGAGGTGTTTTCATGCGGATTTAGAAAAGGACGCATTCACTGAGACAAGGACAAGATTAATGTATGTAAGATTTGAGGCTTTCACGGCGGTGACTATGAAGAAAGCAGACTGCTTTTACCGGTTCTCACGGTCTCTTCGCTTGCAGATTTCTTATATTTTTCCTTCTACCCTGAAGATGGAGGCGACACGTTCCTCCGAAACGTCGGTTAACACCACATATACACGGTGCCAAATCCCAGAAGACTGCTTTCTTCAAGATTAATGTAGATTATAATACAGATCGAGCCCAAAGTCTCCTGCCCAGCGTTCGGGAGGAAAAGGAATGTCCTGCAGCTGTGTTCTGAGCACGAGAGTGCGAAACTGATGAGCATGTGCCATGGTGGGAAGTTGTGACGCTGTAACAGGAATGAAAGCGTAACCATTTCTTCTGCTGCCACTCCCTCTCTATGATGGCAACAGCTTCGCCATCTCCCTTGTGATTGGTTCCTGATGATTGCACTAATGGTTAAGTGGCGTGCAAACATCAGACGTGGAAAGAAAGATTCCATTTCAACGGTTGCCAGGCAACGTAACGACGTCTCCCCTCTTTTACTCAAGCCTCGGCCCCTCTTTTTTCGATCCATATGTAATGATATATTCCCCTCTATGCATCCTCAACTGTTCAAACTTAAAATATGCCACAAGAATTTTCTTGCTAATAGGATTTTGTCATGGAAAGAATTCAAGGTTTCACTTTAAAATAGAGATAAAATACTTAAAGGTAAAGTAAATACTGGGCTAATGTAAAACAGAATACATTATCTGTGTCATGTAGGTAGCGATTGTCACTACAGTTTGTATGCATTTGTTCGCTGATTTCTTTGTACACTGGACCGCCTCTGTGGTCTAGTTGACAGAGGGCCCGGGTCGTGTCCCGGGGCTACCAGATTTTCTGAGAAATAATGATTCTGTAACGGGGTCCCCTCAGCCTCGTGAGGATAACTGAGGCGCTATTTCAAGGAAATAGAGGCTCCGGTCTAGAAACCCGAGAGTAACGGCCGTGAGGATCCGTTGCGTTGACCACGCGACACTCTCTATCCGCAAAAGAGGGCACTAACTTCGCGGACAAGCGGCAGTCGCTCGGTCGGTATAGTTCCCTTGCAGACTACAGGCCACGAAGTTTCTTTGTTTGTACATTGATAAAAATGTTAATTTACCGTAAGATTTCTTCAAATTGGCCAAAGTTAACACCCAAAAATGCACACAAGGCAACTCATACTAATCGTATGTTAAACATATATAGCTCAGTAAAAGACACTGTTGACTGAGTGACTGCAGTGCCATCTGCTTCAGAGGCAGGAACTACTCATATCTTCTTTGCTATCGCCTGGAGACCTAACCTGGTACCTATCTCCAATTATTCTTCCTCGGACATAAAGCGACAATAACGCTAGGCTGGCCACTCACAACAACATTTAAATAACCAACATTATTTCCATTTGTATTTATAGCACTGTGCTCACTTTACGACACGCACATGAAACGTCACGTGAGCCATTATCTCATGTCTACACTAGAACACTTGTTTTCAGTATAAATGTTGTAATCCAATTACAAGAATCTTCCGACTCTATTACGAAGCATCTCTATAAACTACTACCATATTTACAACCAACAAGGTAGCGCAGTTGGTTCAGGCACTATGTTACAAACCAAAACGTTGCGGGTTGGAATTCCGATGAGGTGGATTTTTCAGTTTATCTAATCCTTCCAGCTGCATTATGGCCCTAGGGGCGACTCAGCCTCTAAAAGAAACGAGTATTAGAATTTCTTCCTGGGTGTAAAGAACGGCCGGCGTGTGAGGCTGACAATCTCACTGCCATCTATGATCCGATTGTCTAAAACATGTGGGAGACTCGACGTCTCACAACCCTATGGTCCTCCAAGTCCTGTTACAGGGACAGCTTTTTTTCTTCATTTTTATTAGGTTTTACTCTTCACAGTGCCCCGTAGATCTTGATTGGCAAATACAGAAATGCAGATCATAAGAGAGGCCATTAGGGCCCAAATGATCCAAGAAGACCGAAGTCTGTCACTGTGAGATTTTTTAGTTTTATTCAAAAGGAATGGCAGGTATCTGTGACGTTGCAAAAATAATGAAACAAAATGTTTCCATCGATTTAACAGGAGGTTTAATTCGAGATAAAATAAGATGGAGGAAGATTAAAGTAGAGCTTGAAATATTAATCGCTTGTCTGTATATACATCAGCTCCATTTAAGTGCCCTGAGACAGCGAATTTGCGCTGCTGCCGTCACTTCTTTCAATTCGCTTTTTAATTTAATGTAGGCCTCTCTTAAGTCGAGGAGAAGAGCAGAGCAGAAGAAATGAGAACGTCGAAACGAGGTGCATAAATTAATAAAGAAACAAATGAAACACGTCATAAATTGCATAGAAACAGCAAGAAAGAGAATGGGCGATAATAATCAGACACAAAGGCTAATGCAAAAGTAGAATACGACTTTCTATAATCGTGCATACAGAATACGGTGCACGCCGTAGCTCAGTCAGTTGAGACAATATGTCACAAGTCGGAAGGGCGCGGGCTCGGTTCCCGATAAGGTCATTAGAGTTTTCGATTTACCTAATCCTTCCAGTCGCACTATGTCCCTGGGGTCCACTCAGTTTCTGACAGAAATGAGTACCAGGAATCTTCCTGGGGATAAAGCGCGGCCGGAGCATAAGTTTCACAACCTCACCGCCATCTCTGAGCCGATTGTCTAGAAAGTGTGGGAGCCTCGACGTCTCACAACCCTATGGACCTCCGCGACTTGTTACACGGAACGCTTTTTAACTTTTTCCTTCTATCAGAATGTAGACTGCATAGAGTCGGATGGTAGAATTATGATTGATGAATTGGATGGAAGCTCTCGTTTCCTAAGCGAGGTACTATCGCGACACTTGCCTCGAGGGATTGAAGAAAACCACGAAAATATGAATCATGAAAACCAGTTCACCGGCAGAGATTCGGCGAGGACACCCTTTAAGTACAAGTTTAGAGCGTTACGGCTACGCCAGATCGCTCGGCATCTGTTTCCCTTCTCCGCGTATGCCGTGCATTGTAAGTCAAGCAGGAGCTTGGACAATATTTTCGATAATGGACAATTAATAGGTGAGTCCTACAGTTAGTTCGTCCCTTCGTTAGTAATAAACCACTGTCAATTAGTTACTTGCTTTGTTTCCTAATGATAATATTTCCAGTCCACTTTGTAGCCTGCTGTGCTGTTGTAGCTATCTGTCTACCTCACCATGGCTCCACAGCCCTTTAAACCGTGGTCGCTTTTTCAGTTTCTTAATTTTATATACAGTCGGTACGACTCCTTGGACGGGAGATCAGCCCGTCGGAAGGACGCCACATACACACAGAAAAAAACAAGCACAGAATCACACAGATATTCATATTTCGAGTGAGGTTCGAACTCACGATCCATTGTTCGAGTGGGTAAAGACTTTTCATGCCTTAGACAGCGCGACCACTGTGATCGGTCTGTAGTATTATAGAGATGGCCATAACTGTTACGCCCAGAAATTTAGGACTGTCTTAAAGTTTCATTTATCATATTCAATCTGTCTTCTACTGGTTATGTTGAAAGTCCAGTTTTCGTGTCCATATTCTGACGTCAAGATTACTGTAACTGGTAAAATTTTAGCAATGTTCCCCTCTTAATTATACTTGTATTTCTTGAGGATACAGTATATTCTTACTGCTGACATAGGCCTGTGCTCTGTTATTTTAAATTTATGCATTTTATTTTAAATATATTTAAGGACTATATCAGTAAAGTAGAATTATATATTGTCGAATTTTTCGATGCCAGTGAATAATGAACCTGAAAAAGAAAACAGAAAGCGACTTGTCTCAGCCTAAATTAGTAAAAACCTCCATTTTCCTGCCGTGTCTGGACACGAGGGAGAGAAACCATGAAAATCTCAGTCGCGATTACCCGTGTCCCGGCTAAGTTACGAACCCAGGACCTACAGAATTCACTGGTGGAACATACTTACTATCTGGCATCTCTAATTTATTAATATTAATTATGTTTGGTATTATTCGGCACTTGATCTTAAAGATAATTATGTAAGTTAATTTTGTAGATACTCTGTAATTAATAATTCTTCAATGGATCAACGCTTCAAGTATATTGTGACGTGAGGCCTGACAGCTAGAATAAGGGAGCCAGCAGAAACAACCATTGCTATGCAACCGTTGTGTAAGCACGCGTAGCCATCACTAAGCAAAGCGCGCACGAAGAAATGTATGAACTGATGGAAGCGATGTTCTAAATGCGGTCCAAGCCTTCACAGTAGCTCTGCAAATCATAGGAAACTAGTAAATGGAGGTATATCTGGGCCACCCTGTTCCTGGAGGATATAATTAGGGTGACCTGGCCCTCCAGGTTGGTGGAGAAAAATACAGTAAAGTGTGGTAATGAGTCCTGCGGGACTCGGATCTGAGAATGACTGAGCTGGCGAGGGCCAACAGCAATTGTAAAAGACAGACCCATAAACTCGTCAGAGAGGATGTTACATGAGGATTATAATCGCAAGGGTTCTGTGGGGGGAAAAAATAGTGGCCGTGGGTCTCAAGGAACCTGACGCCAAAACGAAATGTTTGGCGGTAAATCGCCACCGTAAAGTAACTCGACTCCGACTCCGACTCTTGATTCTGACTCTGACTCTGACTCTGTGAGTTGTTTCGGCTTTGAAGTCAGTCGATAATTGGCAGCTGAATTTGTAGATTGGCAGCTGGAAGTCAGTCCATTCCGGGAGTACCAGCTGAAGCCAGAAATCAGAGTTTGAAGCTGACGTGAGACAGTTTCCACCCTGCAAGAGCGTGAGCCCGGAAATAGAGAAATGTCTCCCTTTGGAAGCAGCTACCAAGCAAAGTGACTGAGGATATCAGCCTGTGTGTAATAGTTATCTGTGAAGTGTTGTCACAAGCTGTCAAATTGTCCAGTGAATCCAGTCATCAATCAAAAGCCCGTTTATATACACTTGATCGCGTGACAATATTTATTTTTGGTACACAATATCAATGATATTATTATCATGAAAGTCGTCTCATTGTGAAGTAGTTTTTAAACTTATTCCTTCTGTTTCCTGTCCAGGATTAGAAGAATCCATATTTGTCCAGAATCAAGTTAAGTTTCCAGAGATATTTTGTTGCACATGTCGCGTGCTGGGGCACTGCGCGTGACAGCAAAAGAAACTAATCCGTTTTATGTAGAAACAGAAATCAAGTTACTTCTCTATCGTGACAATCGCATTTCGTTACCCGGTAGTTCGGTAACAGCAAAGCCCTAGATACAAATTCAATGAACTGCAGAAATAGCTCATATGTGAAAGAAGATGGGGCTATCGTAAAGTTAGAATTGAGAAAGGACAGAAAATGCCGTAATGCAATAGTCTTTAAAGAACATCATATCACGGTTTTAGATTTGCAATGAGGTTGTCTTTCTTGGGTTCCCCTTTGTGAGAACTAATTTCAAAAAGAAGTGTGCTCCTTAATATTTCGGAAGCCGCTAAACTGGTTGAACAATTTCCCGTTCTATAGCCAATCCTGCTTCACAAATGGATGCTTTCAGTCCCATCAGGAAGACAAAACAGTTCGTGCAAAAGACTATTAATGTTGGCATTGAGAAAAAAATAATTTCTAGATTTAGAGGTAAAATAAAATTAATGGAGTTTGATAGAATTGGAAAAGACAGAGTGATAGGTTTTCCGAATCGACAAATTATATTTCTTAAAAATCTCCAACAAAAATTTTCCAAAGAATACTGATTTGATAAAACCGTTCATTCAATTATACTTAACAATTTCAAATCCCATTTGATATCCATTGGTATTGTTAATGTACAAATCCCAAAATATTGAAGTAATTGTTTACTTTTATATATGTCCTGGGTGCACGCGGTAGCGTAGTTTGTCAAGGCACTACGCTACACACCGAAAGGTTGCGAATTCAATTCCCGACGAGGTGGTTACATTTTCACTTGACCTAATCTTTTCAACCGCACTATGGTCCCGACGTCGACCCAGCCTCTAACAGAATTGAGTACCTGGAATCTTCTTTGAGGTAAAGGTTGGCCGTCGCTTAAGGCTGGCAACCTCACCGCCTTTTCTGAACCGATTGTCTGGAAAATGTCAGAACTTCGACATCTCACAACTCTATGGGCCTCCACCGTCTGTTACAGGGATACTTTTAACTCTTTACCTTTTATCTATCTGTAAACATTAAGCCGAATGCTGCCACACTGTTGTGTTAGGTACAATCATACTTTGAGCCGGAGTGTCGATCTGAACCCGATGAAGTTCACAGAGGTCTAACATATTTCAGCAATATTTCGGATGACAAATAAAGAAAATCAACCATTTTTCACAGAATGGGGTCCACAAGTGTGGTCTGAGAGAGACCGATGGCAGAGAGAGGGGTCGGAAGGAGAGATGAAAGTAAATTGCATTCGGCTGAAAATTTTGAGCCCTCTAAGGTTCTGTAAAGAACGGAAAAATTAAATGACGAAGGCATAAGAAAACAGTTAAATCTGTATTTGTTAGCAAAACAAGTATAGAATTATATACAAAATGGGCTGATCATATAGAAAGAATGATTTTTGGAAGGTCCCTGACGAGAGATATATTCCAGAAGGCAAGCGAGATCTGGAAAATTACTTTTACAGTACGATGTAGGGGCACACTACATGAAACATAATTATCCCCAAAGTGAATGCTATAATAAAATTGAAATATTTCCGATAGCTTTCAATCATAAATCAAAACGTCACTGTATTTATTTCACTTTCAAGGAATACAGTTCACTTTAATTTTTTTCTGACGACCAGAATTTCGTATGGTTGAAACTAACAAACAAACAAACACACTTTGTGCACAACATCCGAATTTTAACAAATGCCGGGATAATGCAGTCGGTATAGCGACTGGCTACGGGTTGGACGACTGAGGGGTCGGCGTTCAGGGCTAGGCTGATTCAAGAATTTTATCATCTCCACGTGGTCGAGACCGCCTCTGGGGCCCACCCAGCCTCCTATCCAATGTGTACCGGGGGCTCTTTAACCGCGGGTAAAGCGGTAGGGACGTGACGGTGACCATTTACCTCCAGCTAGTGCCGAGGTCAAGAAAACGCGGGTCTAGACATCCACTCCTTCTTACGCCTTCATGGTGTAGTGCTTAATTAGTTAAGCACAGGGACAACTTTACTTTTTTACCTTAGCTTGTTAGTAGTTGCTCTTAAATCAACAGTACTAAATGTTCATATCAGAGCGTAATCATTTATATCGCTTATTGTGATCTGTGAAAATTGACATAGACCTGTAACAAAGAGTGCGTTTCTTTTGTCTTCTGTGAGCTTCGTAGACTGTCGGAAGGAGAGGCACTCAAACGAAGTTGGCTTTGCTTACATTTTATTTCCCTTGAGCCAGGCTTCAGGGAGGAGGGGGACTGTCTGTAGTTAACTTCATAGTCAAAGAGAGCGAGTCTGCTATTTCATATTTTCATGTGAGGGAGGCTTTTTCATTTTAGATTGAGAACATATCATTCATAAGGCACCTGGGATTTCTCCCTGAACTTCTCTCCCGCCCTCCAGTTTTATATAAGCAAGAGTGGCTTATGTTTAACATTGGTGTAACCTGTACGTGGAATATGTACGACGGAAATAAAATATAAAAAATAATAATAATTTTATGATCCTAACCTTACCTGAACGCATGTATTATTTTCAAACAAATAAAATTTCCGACCTTGGCTCTAAGCTCATCTAAAAATATAACAATCTTCTGTAACATATCTTAAAATATTACGTTTCGAGTCCCAACGAGCTCATTGGACTTTTCAATTGACCTAATCCTTCCATCCGCACTATGGCCCTGAATTAGACTCAGCCTCTGACAGAAATGAGTACCAGAAATTTTCCTGGTGGGTAAGGGCTGCCAGCATTTAGGGCTGACAGCCTTACCGCCATCTGTGATCCGATTTTCTAGACAAAATGTGGGAGCCTCGACGTCTCCACCACCTGTTACAAGGATAATTTTACCTTTTTTTAAGTGGTTTTACCACTTATAAAATTTTAAAGAAAAATCCGAATTATGCTTACTTATCATCAAAGTTAGTTCTTAAAAAGAAATAGTGTGGCATCCAGTATATTTTCTGCTCTTTTCTTTCTTAGCGTAGGTGATAAAATACAGAATAATCAATACAGAATTATGGCATTATGGGTTATGCGGAATAGATCCATAGCAAAGAAACAACGGTAGGTATAATTCTGTTTAGGCATTAAACTATACAGAACCCCCAGTAGAACCTGGGGAGACGGGGAGTTGAGGGCAGTTTCATCACCACCGTGACTATAAACCAATAATGACTTTACTGGCGAAGACCAGCAACAATTTACCCGTCGTCGTCTTGGACAGTCAGGGCTGAAAGAACTGAAAGGAACAGAAGTGTTTTTTTAGTGAACAATATAGTTGTGCACTCTAAAACACGTTATTTTATTAACGATACATTAATTATGCCGCATTTTTACTCATTTTTTTACGGAGTACATAAAATTAATAAATAATCGGGAGCCGTGTTTTTGATCTGTACGTCCGCATTTTCCCCTCCGAAATAAGCAAATAACAATAGCAATTTTATTCAGATTTACGTAGACTCTCGGTTCAGTAAGTATATGACCCTAAGGCTGGGGCCACACGAGCGCACAAAATGCGTCCTCTGTAACGAACGTCGTGACGTGCGTTGTAGGAAAAAAAAAAAAGAGAGGCGAATGCTAATCTTTCTTCTGGCTCCATTGCAGACAAAAAACTAGGCACCGCATTCTGCAACTGTGTGGTGTCCTCAGGAACATCCTCAGAAAAGTACGTTCGTTGCAACGGACGTACTTCGTGCGTTCGTGTGGCCCCAGCCTTACGGTGGCAGAATTATAGCACTTCACCGGCCATGAACTACATCGAAACAGCAGAACTTCGCTCGTGACTCATGGAAAACGAGTCTATATGACAATAGCATGCAACATAGAATGACACGTCATAATCAGCTGAACTGCCTTCACTGCGGCTTATGTACTTTTAAGGTGATATTATTTTTAAACCTGTAAGAAATGTAACACGCATATTTTATAACTTTTATTTTTTATTTATGTGAATTTTAAAAATTTGTTTTATTTTGGTACACCCTTTAAATATTTCCTTTTGCGACCGACTTATGTCAGGGTTATAACAACAGATAATGAGCACACGGGGGCAATTCGTATCAAAGTTGGTTGAGACGCTATTCTACAAGCCTTGTATCTCTATAGGTCAGATCCACTGACATTTTTTCTTATTGCTACTGGTGTGGGACTAAGTCCCTTGAGCTGCGGCCACTTCTGGCCTATTGTACCAGCCCCAGATGATAGGTGAGGGTGATTGTGGAGCAATTGGTGGAATGAAGAATTGCAGGGGAAACCGAACTATTCAGAGAAAATCCGCCTCAGCGCCACTTTGTCCACCACAAATCCAACTTGACCAGACCCGGGGTAGAACCCGGGCCGCCGTGGAAGGAAGCCAGCGACTAACCGCTTGAGCTATGGCGCGGCCACCCACTGGCATTAGTAGCAAGGAAATGTCCAAGCGTAAGTTACAGTTAGTAAGAGTACAGGAGATCAGACAGGACAAATATAGCTCTCAAGCAATGCGGCAATTAGTTCGTTTTAGAGAATGGGTAAATATTCAACGTCAGATCAGTTGTTAAATGAGTAAAGGTGTTTTAATGAGAGAATGTAGTGCACGGTAGACCCACTGCAAAGTCGTTGGTGTGATATTACGCATGAAGAGTGGATTAAATTCATTTAACCTAACACTTTCTTTCATTTTAACGGGAATGTTCAGATTTAAATCTGTCAGTCAATCTGCAGAACGTTATCACAGCGTTGTGAGTTGTGCATGAACATGGATCTCTCATTTCGAACAATTTTTTTAAATTTTATAGTTAAGAAAGAAATTTCTATTAAATTTAATGTGTAATTTACTGGGAAATTTACTGACTTTTGGCCTACATTTATGTACTCTAACTGAAGGGATGACATGGGTGTGGTATGAAGCATGCAAGGGTTAAATATGAAAATTTAGTTGATAAACCTAATTGTATGGGCCACATAGTGGACCTAAAAGTACTAGTAAATAGAAGTACAATATGAAAATGGATATTAAAGTAAGTGTATGTAAGGGTGTGAATTCTGCTGGCTCAGGATACGGTCCAGTCCAGTGCATTTAGCTGTCGCCTCACAATGGCTCCCAGTAATTACCAGAGTCGCATGTTGCTCGGTGTCACGTACGGAATCTCCCGATATAAAGCCCGTTGCGTCTGTGTGTCACCCGATACAGCAGGCGGGTTGGAGGAATGGAGCATGCTGCGCGCGGCCTGGAAATTAATAACCAGGACGACGCAAAGTAGTTGGCCAACGTTTTCCCGTGTAGTCGGTTCTCAGGGGCACATCTCAGCGAGCTAGCTGCCGTATACACATCTGCATTATTGCTTATGAATATTTAAAAAACAACGTTTTTATGCCCTTGGCTGCTGTTGGTGCGGGCGTAGTTCAACATAAAAGAACTTCCCGACTTTTAAAAGATTCCCCTTCATAGCAAGTCTTAAGATACGCATGCTTGCCCCAAACCATCTTGATTCTTGTTCGTTCCCTGCCTGCTAATGCCTGGTTTAATTAATTAAGCAGAGTCTAAGAGACGCTATTTCATCTCTGCAATTGGAGAAGAATATTAGTATCGCGCACGCGCACAGACTTGATATTTTCCAAATACATCAACAGGAATATTTTCATGACACCGTTAATAGAAAAAGAAAACAGATTTATACCAAAGTTAACATTTGAAATCTACAAACCGGAAAGAAGAAAAGAAAATAGATAAGCTACAATTTTACAAGCACATATTTGAAATAAAATAATGATTTTAAAAAGTATTTGCGTATGTAATACTGTGGCGTATTTGCTCTATGCAAGAGCGGCTGAGCCACCGAAACAGCCGTTGTTATGTTATACACTCACAGAGAAAGAGAACAAGGAGTTGCACGACTAGCGAGGACTGAGAATCCTAGTGCGTGTATAACGGTGAACTGTAAATTGCTTAAATCGGCGATAGCTCTGTATTAATGGTAATTAAGAGAGATTATAATCGGATTGCCAGTAAATCCAATCATCTGATCTAGAACCCGTTATATTTGTCACCCCTCTACACGTGACAATATATATTGTAAGTTATGTGAAAATATTCTTCTGGTTTAATAATCAGTATTTCTACAGTATAGAGAGAGACCCCCCAAAAATTACATACACACTGGCTGTGTGCTGTCTACTGTTATCTACGGATATTGCTAGAGTTGAAACGAAATGTAATGTACTGTGTGTAGTACGCTATTCTCTCAAAGATGGTGCTACTCACATAAATGTCAGAATCACCTTATCGAATGGCAGGACAGACAAAGTTATATCGTACATTGAAATGTTTATACATTTTTGGCCCCTCTGTATACGCCAAAATCTTGTTTGCCTGTATATATATATATATATATATATATTGATAAAAGTAAATATATATATTGATAAAAGTAAAAATTATGGCATTTTATATTCTAAGGGGTTCTGGTGATGATGTCTAACACTCGGGATTACTGGGTTTTTGTATTTTGTCCAGCCTCCCGTATTCTAATCTTATTTCTCTCTCTCCTTTATTGACAATCGGACTGTACAATCTACGTGTATATAGTACAAAGTTCCGGAAACTGGAGAAGACCAAAAACCGAACAATCCCTAGACTGGTATTTGTATGTTTCATTTCCTTCTGTGTATTTCAGAGTGGAATATGCTTAAATCTAAATTACATACATTTTTAATCATCATGTTTCACATTTTTAGAATTCAGATCATCTTCTCCGAATGTCCGTAACTCTTACTAAAGTTACCATTTCTGATATCCAGTTTTCATAATACCAAACCAAAACACACCAAGCACAACACACAACAGGAACGGATATAACCCACAAACCCAAACACATACGCACATCAAAAGGACTCGTACAGTACATAACAACATAAGTAACAACACAAGACAGCAGTTTCCTAGCCCAGTAATTTTAACACCTAATAATGACCACATTGGTCGAAACATGTCGTGATGGACTTCTAAATTTTTAAGTGAATAACTTTTAATAAATTTTATAGGATATAGTTTTGCACGTGAGACTGTAAGAAACAATCGATACTGAGTTCAGAAACACTTCTGTGAAGGTAAGCGGATATCAGGACACATTAGACCCATGACTATTTCAACGGTTTCGAATCAGAAAACTAAGATTTCAAATGGCTCAGCTATATGTCACCCTCTTTTCGGCAACTTACAGTTTAGCTCTTTCTTGTGTAAGTATGTCAGAAATTCTGCGCCTAATAAATTACTATAAATTACACCCATTGTTTTACTGTGAAGTAGAGGAGCAATAATTTTGTTCTGTGAAATATTACGCTTCAGAATTTATAAATTTCAATGAAGACTTTTTGGTGCACACCACAACTGATCTATAGCCTACATCTCTCATGTTTTAGAAATCTCGAATATGAACATAATTTAAGATGTCGTCTTATCATCGGGAAACAAGACAATGTTTATTGCTTATCGAACACTGAAGAGTAAAACAATTTTACTGTAGAGTTTACTGTATACGAGTATGAGTTTTCGTTTTCCCTGTCAAACACAAAAAACACCAGACTCCTCAGTCACTTTACACTTTGCGTAACTGAGTTTACTGGTCGCACAGCGTGGCTATATGTTTCGGTTCATTGGGCCATCATCAGGCGATACATAGACAGGCCTTGCACTACTGAATTGTACTTTCTGTGTGGATCCATATATCGTGTTTATCGCCTTGTGTTACGGAAAAATGGAAAAAATATGGTGTACTTCTCTCACTTCAACTAATCACCTTCATATGCACAGATTAAGTGGTTCTCTACTGAACCTAAACTAGTTAAAATATATTAAATAAATGTTAAAATTTATTAAAAGTCTTAAAACGTTAAACATTATATCGACAAGTTAAAATATCATTAAAATGTTAAGTATTAAACTTATGGAAAACCATTCTGAATATTTTTAGCGGTTAATTATCATCCTTAATTTAAATAAGGTATAAATTTTCTCTGTTGGTCGTGTTGAGCTTGTTGTTGTCTGTGCCTATATTTCGGCTTATGGTTATTGTCCTGATTCAAAATGTTGTGCATACGATGTAACTGTATTCCCTTAAGGTGTTAACAATATGTTGATATTCGGCGTTGGATCGTGGTTGGGTTTGTTGAGTGTGATGATGGATTTGTAGTCTTTATTTGAGCCAACCATATTACGTCGGCTTTCGTCGCTTGTCGAGTCCCAACTATGTATCCTAGTAAAATATAAATTGATAATTGCATGTTGGTGAGGGGGTGTTGATAATGGGAGTGTGTAAAAGGACTGGTATGGGAGTTGTTGTCTTCATTCTAGGTTGGGTATGTCTTAGTATCATGTCATATATAGGATTATATATCTCAGTAAAGTGTCATTTAATTATATGTTTTGTTTAGTGATTTCATATATGTGGAATTTCCAATATGTATTTGACAGAAAAATCATAAAACTCATACATTTACAGAAACAATAACATACATATACAAGACACAACAGGATGCATTCATTATAGATTGTAAAAAAATGTTTTGTATAAATATTTCTGCTACTTAAATGAGAGAATTCATTTCCCCCGTATATGAATTTACTTAGGCCTAATTTTCTACAAAAACAATGAAAAATATGTTTGTCTTTCTTCATGTTTGTTAATTAATTTATGATCAGCGTTTAGAACATTCGCTTCTAAAAAAGATGCCTCATAAATTCGAGCCTGTCACAAATTTCCAGTATTTCATAATTCCTTCGGTAAGGTCTGGCGACTCATCATATACGCACGGAGTTTCAGATTTTAATCTAATTAGATATTCCTTAAAGAGCCATGATCGAACGAAATATATGATAAAACTACAGGGTTAGGTGGTTGTTTACTTATGTATATGTACGTAGACTAAATACCGCGAGGTTTGTTGCCCTCTCTCTCTCTTTCTGGGGAAGCACATAAAGGCGACCGGTTTACCCAAAGGACTTTTCGTAAACTGACTTCTCATCCATGCGGATACCGAAAGTGGCTAATACTTCCTCAGTCACCCCTCCCGGACGTGCAGCAGTTCTTAGTAAAGAGCAGTTTTCTGTTGTATCTATCTTTGCTAATTTCTACGTTTGGTTTTCATGCAGCTGCAATTTTTAACTTGTGTAACATCTACAGTGAAAACATCCGACGTCCGCAAGAAGAGATCAACATTTTCTGGAGGCAAGGCTGTAAAAGCATCCGAAATCATCCTATAGCTTCCAGATTGCTACTACTGTGGTACCTATTTTTTTATTTACATTTTGCTTATTCGTATATGTTTTTGCTTTTGTTTGGAGAAAAACTCGCTGCTCAATTAAAGCTGTTATGAACGTTAAGAGGGGCAGAGGTTTACCTAATCCCGAACTTCCCTCAAGACCTTGGCTTTTAGAACGTAGTTTTGCCACTCCTGATATTTCTTGGGTTGGTAAAAATCGCTGTTAGTGAGGAATTTCTATAGACCTAAGATTTAATTATTTTTTACTTTTCACTTTTCAATTAATCCATTCTCAGGTAGCCTTGAAAATTATACTTGATCCGATTACATTTTGTATTTATCTTTCATATTAAACTCTATTACACATTCATTCAGAATAAGAGAAACACGTCGGAAATGACAGGGACGGCTAAGGCATGTAAGAGGCTATAATAGGCAATGCGTTCCATAGTCCGTTTTTCCTCTCACAGTCGCGATATTATTGTGCCGAGGAGTTAGTAAACTACTTTAAAATATGAGTGTATCTATTCTGTGAGTCCCGCTGCTTTATACCGTGGGGGACTGCACGAATGTCTTTACGATAAAGTGAACGTCATAATGCATCGCACCCCGAGTCAATAACGTAGAATGACGGCAAACTTGCTAGTACAACACGAAAACTTAAACTCACAGCGAAAAGTTACAAGACAGTGGAAGTGGGCGGGGGGATGGGTGCCTCACAGAACGTTTTAATTTTCAAGATTGACTTCAAGTGAAACTGAAAGTGCGCCATATTGTTGGTAATTTGTTTTCAAGTGAGGGATAAACCTGTGCAAATATTAAAAATACGAAAATGCAAGTGAGCAGATAAGCGTTTTTGTGAAAAGATGGGTGAATGAGTGAGTGTATGAATGGTTAGATAGTGGATAAACATCTTGTGGTTTGATATTTTTATTTCTGACGAAGATGAATATGAGGATTACTGTCTTTTGGATAACCACTCGCAAGTCTACACAACCCAACATTCAAAAAGACAACAATGTTCACGTAATAGCTTCATTAAACAAAATAATCTTATGACATTAAACCTACATCTTTATTATCTAAAACCGCACATCATCTCAAATAACTTCTACACTTTTATGACTCTGAAACAGGATGCCAGTTAAAATGGTTTGCTTGTATGCAACTAAACTCTACGCCAAATTTTGTAATAATTACTGAGAGTCACATTAAAAATTTTCAGTTAATTTTGTATGATTATTCTGAGGAGAGCAGGTCACAGTAGCCGCGAGGTATAAGGGCTGCCGCACACTAACTGCGTCAAGACAAGCATTAAGATATGAGACAAAAAACAGTCTTGCTTCATTCGTGATTCGTCAGGATGAAACTGAGGTCAGCATATTGACTCAGACCGGTGTGCGGCGGTTTCCATAATCTCATTCTTTTCAACTGTGCTCCTTTCTTCGCTTCAGGTCGCAGACATCGTGTCTTGACTGTTACATGTCTTGACGCATATCGGTTTGCGACCTACCTAAGGATTGAATAGTCTCCGTTCGTTTGGACGCTAGGATCGTGGTTTCGAATTCCGCTCAAGGCATGAATGTTTGGTGTGTGTATGCGTTTATTCTGTGTTTGTGTTGTCCTTTGTGCAGGTAGCGGCCTTGCGACGGTCTGATCAATCGTCCACGGAGTCCTACCGCTGCGAAAAATGATTACGGAACTGAATAAAAGGCCAGGGCCCTGAATGGGCTGGAAGATCCATTGAAAGATAATCTGAGCAGAAGAAATGAAAGAGTCTACGTGTGGATTAAAGAGACCTACATGAAAAAAGCCAGATGATTGTCAAGAAATAATTTCCATCCTCAGAATAGATTGCTCAGCTAGATGGGCTAGAGAAGGGATGCTTATATTTATTTGAGGGTTCAGTTTCTATTATACATAATTAATTAATTATCAGTTTATTTCTATTAATTCTCGTTACAATTTTAAAATAATGAAAACAGCTCTAATTTCTCACTGTCATAATAATATTAGACTAATTATACTGACCCTTCATACTCCTTACAATATCTTGTCGAGCGTCTCAAGTACTTCTCAATTTAAAAATANTCCATTGAAAGATAATCTGAGCAGAAGAAATGAAAGAGTCTACGTGTGGATTAAAGAGACCTACATGAAAAAAGCCAGATGATTGTCAAGATATAATTTCCATCCTCAGAATAGATTGCTCAGCTAGATGGGCTAGAGAAGGGATGCTTATATTTATTTGAGGGTTCAGTTTCTATTATACATAATTAATTAATTATCAGTTTATTTCTATTAATTCTCGTTACAATTTTAAAATAATGAAAACAGCTCTAATTTCTCACTGTCATAATAATATTAGACTAATTATACTGACCCTTCATACTCCTTACAATATCTTGTCGAGCGTCTCAAGTACTTCTCAATTTAAAAATATTATTAGGGCAAATGTACACAACAGGTCTAGCCTGTATTTTCTGTCTCCTCCTGACATCGTGTGGTAAGATTACCATAGGTTGACGATTCGACTAACCAACCGCTTTCTCAGTAAACCGCACTGTGGCGCTGTCTGTACCTACTAGCTTTGCTGAGGTACAGGTACAGGGATATAACGTACAGGCATAAAACCCAATAAACCCATTTGTGACATCAAAGAGAGTCTTGACATCGCGAATCCAGTACGTCCAGAAGGCAATATCACCTACAGCTGGAGGAGCCGGACCGAAGCGAGAAGCCAGAGCCCGTATGCGGGACCCCCATAACATCTCAGTAAGACAGGTACCGATAATTTGGACAATCGGACACGATTCTTGCAGGCGTTAAAAAATCGATTTATATTGCAATTTTTTAAAGATATTTTTTCTACTGGAAATGTGGGCAGGCAGAGTATCAAATGAGAAGGAACATGAACATGAGTGGTGATTAGGTAAGGATTTGGAATGTAGCTGCTATCTATTTCAAATTATTAACTCGACATTCATTTGAAGAGATTGAGGACATGCATGAAATATCCAGAAGTCCTGTGGTGATTTGAAGAGGATAGTCTCTTTGTCAAACTATTTTACTACACCGGCCTGCTCAGTTCTGTGTTACAGGAAAATTACATGAACGTTATTTATGCTTTTGTAAAAAATGCTATTCGAAAATGTAGCTTGGGCTGCTTGGCTTTACGGAATAAATTTCTCGTCGACTGTCTCATACGCCGCTCAGCCAAGAACGTACCTCATTCTCTCGGAGAGACGGAGGGAACTCGTAAGAAGTAACTTCATAAATGTTATGTCATATAAAATACACTTCTATTTACAGTGATCGAGTGGAGATGGGGCATGGAGGAAGCATGGAGGAACGAAAAAGGCATAATAATTTCAGTTGGAAAAACAGAAAGGAAGAGATAATTTAGAAGGTACAGATGTAGACGGAAGGATAACATTATGTGGGTCTTAAATGTGGGTGTTACGTCGTAGATTGGATTCAACTGGGCAAGGATGTAATCCAGTGGCTGTTTTTAAAGAAGGCGATAATGAACCTTCTGATACTATAAAAGGCGGCGTAATTTCTTGAGCAGTTCATCGACTATAAGCTTGTAAAGGACTGAGTTCCATGGAATTAGAGAAGTACACGTCTCGAAGAAGAATTCGGGCATGAAAACGACTTAGGAGCTTGTGTACATGTAATTCTTGCTTGAAGTCAAAATTATATTTAGGCCAGTGTTTATGATGGGCTACGTTTGCATGCGGAGTCGGGATAGTTCAGTCGGTATGGCGGTTAGCTACGGGCTGGACGGCCAGATTTCGATTTCTGACAGTGCACGATTCTTTTCTTCTCCACAGAGTCCAGACTGACCCTGGGGCCCACCCAGCTTCCTATCTAATGAGTACGGGCGGGTTCTTCCACAGGGGGGGTAAAGTGTCTGGGACGTGAAGCTGAACATTCTTCCCCGTCTAGTGCCGAGGTCAAGAATGTTGGAGCTATATCTCCACTCCCCCTCATACTTTCATCGCATAGTCAATAGTGCTTAACTAATTAAGCACAGGAATATCTTTACCTTTACTTACTTTTACATGATTTCACATCCTCAGCAAATCTGTGGTTAGTACAGCCAAAGAAGTCTTGCCGTGCTTATTGTAATATGGCCGCCATTACATCCTCTCCCCTTTTAGCTTCACGTTTTCGCAGAGCTTCGCCACTTCCTGAACTGTTAGTAGAAGCAGGAAACAGGTTCGGTTTATACTTTTACGGCCCTGCGAGATATAAAACACAACTTCCACCCACATCCCTTTTGCAGTTTTATGGTAGAGCGCCCATGATAAGATGCATGCTACCCAAACTGGCGTTAAATATGCGGGCATTTTAAGCGATCGGATGGAGGAGACATGGAGGACTGCAAGGAGTGGGCAACAGAAGCCAAAGTAAGTCCCAAGACAAGCAAGAAGACGATAAGAACTACTAAGGGCAAATAAGTCTATATAAAACTGATCCAAACAAACAGGGTTTTTCAAGGGTAACGTATTCTAGAGCTTATGGTTCGACTATTTCCCTGGATATTGGCTATGCTGGTTGAAGTTTTCTTGATATTTTCTTAGTTCCTTTAGGTAAATTTTGAGATAGAACACTCCAGTTAGTCCACGATCGTGTCCTTCCAAATAATTTCAATGTATCATTCTACTGCTCGACTCTATATAATGTAGCTACGGAAAGTGTCGTAATAAGAAAATTAATACACCTCACTGAATGTTAGCGCTGTTCCACCCCGATAATTGTTAGTAGGTTCAATATATACGGACCTGAGGTTTTAATGACGTCATATAGCACGCCGAATGTATGTGAAGGACGTCTTCCTCAGTCGAAACTTGAGAACTCTGTGTGTTTTGGTGAAAAGGGGCTCCCAGCAAAAATTATTTTCCTTGAAATGTCAGTCACCTATTTTAAGATTGCAGTCAAGAATTATGCCTCTTCTTATTCATCTGGACGCTTCAGCCCCTTTGCAGAATTGTGACTCGCATTTTGAAGGTTTATAAAATCATTAAGGCAATTCATCTGCTTTCATCAATAGGGAATTAGACAATTACAAGATTACTAACATCCACAGGCGAACACAGGGAGATGGTAAAGAATATTTGTGTTAGCAGTAAGGACTGAAAATCGTTCTCAGATAGTGAGTACCAGTCCGAAGACGTTCGCAGAACCTTGGATTATATTAATCTGATTGAACAGATATTCAAGAATGAGAACATGGCTCTTAGTACACCTAGGTAGCGTGCCAGTCCTGCCAACCCCCACGACCGTATCTCCTATAAGTATGAGAACAGAAAACGTAGCACATCAAAGACATTTTAAGTAATCGCATCGTGTTTTACAACATCTGCAGTACTTTTAGCAGCCATTTTAATATTTAATGTATTATATTGGAGCCTTGGGGATGTGATACAGATCAAGTAGGGAAAATATGTGATACTGCAGGTCTTTATTCTGTGACTTGTGTGCATGTTACCTGTGACGTTTGTAGCTAAGTATATACTCTACGTCTACTATGTGTCAAATTTAGATTAATTGGTCCAAATTCGTAATTCTGTTGGCAAACGTGGCCTTGTTGTTTAAGGAGTATACTGTCGTCTACTGCTCGAACACTGGGATCTTGGATTCGATGCTTTTCAGGACATGAATGTATGTTTTCTTCTTTTCGGCCTACTTTCCTTAAGTGGGCTTATGCGACCTCCAAGCTCTTTGTGCATCTGTGTGCCTGTGAATCACCCCACCCCAGTAACTCCTAAATGCCTGAACCACTCTCTTGGCCAATCTCAACAGCGTACTTCATACATCCCTCCCATCAGGCTGTTTCTGTATGTATATTCTTCCTAACAATCATAAGCAAAGGCTCAATAAATTCTATTTCTTCTTTCGTTGCTAGGCAACGGCTAGTTGAAAACCTTCCCGCGGCAAAAAATAAAAGTAATAATGTAGGAATTGATGGACGCTCGTGTCTGTGAGTCTGTATGTTTATCCTCTTGGAAAAAAGGATAGGTGGGCCCCAGAACCGGGCTGGATGACGTGAAGAAAAGAAAATTTTTGACCCTGCCGTGACACGAACTCCGACCCCTCCGTCGTCCAGCCCGTAGCCAGTTGTTATATCGACTGCGCTTGCCCGGCTTCTAATCGCTATAAATATAATTCCGAATCCGGAAAACGGGAGGCTTTGAACGTCATTGATCTGTAGCACCACAAAAGGAGGACTCATGATCCTGGTGAATGGAAATTTCTATTAAACATTACACTCTATAAATTTTGAAAAGAACTAAATCAAATGTCTTTCATATTTCGTAATATTAATACTGCTCGCTTGATATATTGCACATAATGTGGAAAGCTTAAATCAGTGATATTTATTTAAAGATAAAATGTAGCAAGTAAGAGAAAATATAACTCCTGAAACATATTCCTTCTTTAAGAGCAGGCAGTCGCTCAGTTAGTCAGTATACCCCACGTCTATATGTAAGCCGAATATTATTTATATATTGCCTTCGCAAGTGTTCGCTTCTGGGTCATATACTTAGTCAGCTGAATACAGCCCAAAATCTCACACCCTGTTCCCGATGCATCATTTTAATATTATACGTATTATTACCTGCTTCTAGGTCTTCCATTCAGATTTCCCGACTAAAAAACTTCGCGCTTTTCTGATTTCTGCAATGTGTTTTTACACATCTTTTTTATTTGTTCGCTTTACAAATATCTGATGAAGGATAACAATTGTGTATCTTTGCGTCTGAATGTTTTCCTATCCTCCTGTTACACTCTCTTTCTCTTAAGTCCATGTATCCATTCAGAGCGACGTTCTCCACCATCCTTAATCCAAATTTTTTCTTGGGGTCAGACGCAAATTTTCAAATTCCTACATAAACAGCGATGCAATTAGTTATGTATATTGCGATTTTGGAGCTCTGTATAACTAACTAACTAACTAACTGACTCCAAGGAGCTGAGTTCTTCTTGAGAAGCTGTCAATTGCGCAGATACTCAAGAGTTTCAAGCAAATTTATGGAACCCGAAGGCTAATTACTGTGTTCACAAGAGCCCTCCACTTGTCCTTATCTTAAGCCAGAGCAATCCAGTCCATAAGACATAATCCTATATCTCTGAGATCCATCTTAATATTATCCTACCAGCTATGTCTATGTCTTCCTAGCGGTCATTTTCCTTCTGGTTTTACAGCCAGAATTCTATATGAATTCCGATTCTCCCAATGCGTGCGACATGCCTTGCCCATTTCATCCTCCCTGACTTGGAGAAGAGTACTAATTATGAAGCTTCTCATTATGCCCTTTTCTAGGATTAACAATTCCTCACCTTAAAGAATAGGTTTCATACGGAATATTACAAAGGACCTCGGACTTGGACAGAGTTTTATGTAGGAGATGGAACAATAAAAGTTTCTGGAGTGAAGGTTTAAGGCAGTACTTCAAATGACTCGATGTCTAACTCTGTGAAAAAATTTCTTATTTGTAAGTGAGGTTTCAATACACTTAAACGTTTAAACAATCTCGAAGAATTTATCTCATAATTTGTATAAATGAAACAAAGAGAGACGAAATTCTGATAATTGGAAAGGATTTCCCTTCAATGTAGAAGCAATGCTTTTATAGGGTTTACCTATACAGACTTCTGAAAACTGGGTTAAACTTCCTCCTTTAAACTGTTAAATGTGTCATATGCTTAGGACGTAAACAAAACTGCAATATTCACATATTTAATGTTTTTCTTGGACCAAGAAGTACATCGTCAAATCAGAACATCTAATTCTCAATATGAGCTACATTCTTTCCTTCTCTTGCTCCAACTTTGGAGCATACGGATGATTTCTCAGTTTCATGATCTTTCTTACAGAGGTTAGGACTCCTTGGATGGATGATCAGCTCGTCCAAAACCTCAACCTAAATGCAGGATAACACAAACACAGAATAAACTGATACACACACCAAACATCCATGTATTGTGTGATATTCGAACCCACAATCCCGGCTTCCTAGCGAGGGAAGACATTACATACCTCAGACCGCTCGGCTACAGTGCCCTGCATTAACATATATGGTTAAACGTTTAGCCGACCACAGTGGCCGTGCTGTCTAAGGCATGAACTGTCTTCTCCCGCTCGAACACTGGGATCATGAGTTCGAATCCCACTCGAGGCATGGATGTTTGTGTGCATTTATTCTGCGTTTGTGCTGTCCTGTGTGCAGGTAGTGGCCTTGCGACGGACTGATCCCCAGTCCAAGGAGTTCTACCTACTGTGTATGGAATAAGAAACTGAAAAAAGCAGCCAAGGCACAACAAAGGGCTGTAGAGCCATAGATAGATAGATAGATAGATAGATAGATAGATAGATAGATAGATATGGATATAGATATATATAAGTTAGAAGTTTAAACGAAAAATAGTAGATCGTATTAAATGTTATAATGAAGACTTAAGTCACTCATGCCCTAAGTGACAAACATGGGACGGAGGCAGGGAAGGTTCATTGTTTTCATTCCATTCCTTGTCTAAAATGCTGATTGCTGGGTAATAAAAGAAAGCAATTTACGAGTAAATTTGTCTCTGTGTAATACTTTATTTTAAAAGGATCTGTTAGTTTTGAAAAAAGGTCGCATCAACACAACCGGAAGCCTACGGCCAGTTGCACACGATCCCGCATGCATCAGAAACCGGAAGTGCAAGTACTGAAATCTGCGGTTCGACAGTTAACTATCGTTTCTATGCGACGGCCAGTAAACACGTAAGAACGTAACAACAATATAGAAGAACTATGTTTCCTATGAGGTCTGCGCCAAGTGAACGCGCGGAAAAATAGGACATCTATTGCCAGGAAATGAAGCTGTAAACAAACATCCTTAACAAAAGAAGACGGTGTTTTCCGTGTGGTCCGTGCAGGGGAGTTATCTTGAAAACAATCGGCGCTCCGAGTCAGTTTGTTCTCAGTAGGAGATAGTCAAGGGAAATTCATAATAGAAGAAGAATTAGAAGTCGGCCTCTGAGGACTTAACGTGTGATTTGAAGACTTTATGAGTGCTACAGTGCAGTGATATCTGGAGTGTGACAGTTATAATTCTTGCGTTAAAACCCGTTGTCCAGAAACGGATAAGGAAAACTTTGCAGAGGAATAGCCATTGTTTAGATCTGTTATATAGCAACGACTAGTGTAAAGAGATATAGAAGAATTTATGTGTTATAATTACAGTAATCTTGAAAGTGTTGTATTTGTTTGTAGTTACGAGTAGTGAATATACAATAAATCGATTCACGGATCCAAACTCGCGTCTTTAGACACTAATAACCGGAGAGTAAAATACATTACTACTAATGTTTCAGTTTATGAATTATCACAGCCAAATTGCTTGTAAACGTATAATTATCTGAACCTTTTTTCCTAAATAAAAAGGACGCCCAAGGCATACTGAAAATTAATGCAAATCAAAATTATTTTAAACCCAAACGACAGAAAGACACCAGCGTTAACAGCATGGCACTGAGCAAGTTGGCTCAAGGAACTACGCTAATTGAAATGATTAGGGAGGTCCTCAGTTGAAGTCTGAATTGAAACACCAGCTATCCTGAATGAAATTTTTGTGGTTTTCCTCTAGATAAATGCGGAAATAGTACATTAAATTAGGCCGAGACCGCTTCTTTCGATACAATTTCCAATTTGTTATTAAAAGAATCCAAAAATTCAACTCTATAGGCTCATTTTTTTCCTTGGCACTAGAGCCCCAGTGGGCCTAGGCCTACCTCCGTGAACTCCGTTCACTTAGGTTTTTCTAGATCTTACACATACGGTAGGACTCCTTGGGAGAGTGATCAGCTCGTCGCAAGGCCTCTACCTGTACACAAATACAGAAGAACGCACACACACAAAATAAACATCCATGCCCTGAGTGGGATCCGAACCCACGATCCCGGCTTCCGAGCGAGCGAAGACAGTGCCTGCCTTAGACCGCTCGGCTACCGTGACCGGCCTATAGGCTCATAGTCTGATATAATATTGACAATGTCTTTAAATAAACAAGGAATAAACAAATGAATACAATTGTAAAGCCTAGGCTTCTGCGATGGATTGTGTAACTGTTTCTCAAATTTGTCTGAGCCATAGCTCAAGCGGTTAGTCGCTGGCTTCCCACTGCTGCAGCCAGGGTTCAAACTCGGGTCTGGTTAAGTGGGATTTATGGTGGACAAAGTAGCTCTGGGGTAGGTTTTCTCCGATTACTTCGGTTTCCCCTGCCAATCTTCATTTCACCAAATTCTCCATCATCATAATCACCCGGGACAGGTACAATAGGCCAATCAGTGGCCGCCGTGCCGAGTGGACCCAACTGAACTCCACCCCCCCCCACTATTCCAATAAAAAATTGTTCTCTAAAGAACTGAAGAAGTTCTTTCATCTATATCCATTTTGTACACCTGGTCTTATGAGGCGAAAAAGTGTGTATTAATGATGATTTGACCTTATATGAAGACTCGGGATTTTCCCAACAGGGTCAAGGAATTAAGAAAAGTTTTCATTTGAAAAAGCTAGTGGCTAGGCGAGATCGAACCGAGTACTTGCCGAATGAAAGTCTGAACAGCTATCGCTATGCTAAATTGTTTGATTATAACTATTAAGGAAATAATCGTATGAAAAATTTATTTATCTCTTTTATTTTTATTTCTTTTGTTTAAAAACACCAACTCCACGAAATTAAAATTGTAAATTACAATGTATCACATGGTTGTGTCTCATAAAGAAGTCATCATAAAATTGTCGCGTGGTGTAAGCTGCTTTCAAATAGCCTCTTTGTATCATGCAGCGACTGTATTTGGCAAGCGCTTAGTAAGGTAAACGTTAGGCGAACAGAAAAACAACTTTGCGATCATGGCTTGATGACTGCAGATAACGTTTATTGCAGCAATAAATGTGTACACTTACATGTTGAACTATGCATATAGTTGTAAGTACACATACATCACTAAAACAGCGTAAGATCTTGTCTGTCGGAAAACCGTAATGTTCTGTGAAGGCATTTCTGTGGCCCGAGGCAAATGCAACGTTGGCGTGATGCTAAATGACGAAAACAGAAGTTCTTTAATCAAATGAGAAACATTAAAATAATTTCTTTAGAACTTAGATGCTTACGTTTTCAACTGTGCTCAATAGAGCACAATACAGACTATAAAAGCAATGAGCATTGTGTTGTGTACGGTAATAAATATATTCATTTAGTCTGAGGCTGTCGCAGCAGTGATTATAATTTATTTCTTTTCCTCTTGCTTACACTTTGGACGTTTTGGAAGGGAAATGCCTTTCATGTTCGTTGAAGCTGAGAGAACTGAGGAGGCGAGGGGTTGTTTCGTACCTCAGGGCACTATAACTTTATTCGACTGCAAGAATTAACTAACTACATTGAGCAGGACCCTTCATGAAAAGCTGATAGTTACACATGTGACATAGGAAAATATCACCTTTTATTGGGCTCGAAGTTTCATTAATTCTCTGAAGACTAAACACGTTCTAGCAATTTATATAAATTCAGTTTGTACCTCACAGAAAATGCATTGAGTCTCCGTTACGCAGGTCAGCCGATTATCGATGTTTAGAGAACAATCATTCTTTATTGCGAACCCTACGAAACACTTGAAAACACTGAGTGAGCAGAATGCAGCGTTTAGTATATTTAAGCAGGAGGTATATATAGAAACTACTGAATTTTCAAACGGTTAATATGTTCGCAAGATTCCGCCAATGTACGTTATTCTGAGCCCTCACATTCTATTATTTAAGAGTCGTTCCATGATTATCCTTCCTGATGCGTTCGATACAGATTTCCAGGCACAGATTTTGGGCCTGTAGATTTCTCATCTCACTCTCACTCATGGAGCGAAGCCCTTCTTGAGAAGTCACCATTTGTACAACTACTCAAGAAATTCCCATTATTTTATTGAACTCGAATGTTCATTAACGTTTTCACAAGAACCCTTCACTGGTCCCTATCCTGAGCCAGATCGATCCCGTCCATGGCATCGCACCCTATCTCTCTAAAATGTATTTTAATATTATCTATCCACCTACGTTTTGGTCTTGCTAGTGGTCTCCTTCCTTCTGGAATTCCCACCAATGCCTAGTGCATTTATATTTTTCTCCGTTCGTGCTACATGTCCTGCCCTTCTCTTCCTCCTCGACGTGATCATTCTAACAATACTTGGTGAGGAATACAAGTCATGAAGCTCCTCATTAAGTTTCCTCATCTCTTCCTTCAAACTATTACATTACACCATGTGCAGTGTTCACTTGTATTTGAAAATATACGACCTTTCGAGAGTTGGTCTACGTCAATCAGTAAGCATAAGAAAGGGGTAGAGGAACATGCTTAGTTCTGTCCCTTAGGTATAGCTTATATTTGCTACATGTATCACCCATGTATATATCTATCTACGGCTCTAAAGCCCTTTGTTGTACCTTGGCAGCTTTACAGTTTCTTAATCCTATGCACAGTCGATAGGACTCCTTCGACGGGGGGACGGACCATCGCAATGCCGCTGCCTACACATAGAACAACACAAACACTGAATAAACCCACGCACAGAAATCCATGTCTTGAGTGGGATTCGAACCCACGGTCCCCAGGGTTCAAGCAGGCGAAAGACCGAGCGGTCACTGTGATCGACTTTGTTGTCCATGTAATCCTCTTTAATTTGTTCATTTTGCATGGCGAAGGATACTAATTATGGCTCTATAAATAATGCAATTAATGAAAAGCAAGATAACCTTAATTCAGGAACACTCTTACTTTGGCGGAGTTTCGAACCGTGTTCCTGCTGAATATAAGTTAGAAGAGTCTGCTATCTTGCTCGGTCCTAAGGAATAATAAAGTGAGTTTCGGGCCGTGAGGCTTTGGGTCATGTAAAACAGTCCTGCGCGCGACAAGAAAGCATCGAAGAATCATAAGACTGCAGCCAACTGCTCCTATCAGAATCGTTAAAAGAAAGAGTGAACTTTTTGAAAGCCTTTTCTTGTTCTGTTTAAAGCCATGTCCCCTGCTTGTCCTCCTTACCGACAGCAAAGCGTCACTTGGCTACGGAACATGGCTCATGCCTGATTGTCTTGCTGTCATGCAACAGTGTCACATGTACACGCTCAACTAATTACAGTGCAAATCGGAATAGCACTGCACCTAAACAACAAGTTTATCCCTACATTTTATTTCAGACTAGTGGTTACATATCACCACTTTAATATTGTTAAAATACTAAGTATATGGAGAAACTCATAGCACTAGAATTCTGTCATCTGTGATATAATGTCGTGTGGTCCGTTGAAAACCAATCGACGTTTCTGAGAAGTATTTCACCTACATCAGTAGGGTTGAGGAGTAAGACGAACTAGAAGCCAACATGAAGCATGCAGCATAGTGTCGCGTTGTACGTTGAAAATCAAGTTTTGTTAGCTTACTGCTTCACGCTGGTTTCTTGCTTGGCTTTCGCTGGAAATATGAAAATGGAGATATGTTCTTCCGAAACATCGGTTGATTTTCAACAGACTACACGGCTGTGAGAACCTCACATCCCACAAACACGAAATTTCCGAGGCAGTCAAGAAATTTGCCACCATTTTTGGTGTCGGATGGTGTTCACCTTGAGATTTGAGGATCTCACACCGATGACCATGAAGAATAGACGCCGTTTAGTTTGGTCTGAGTTTATCAAAGCTTCGGAGCAACGTACTGCCTCCATCTACGGGGACAAGACAATAAACGTTACCTACTGCTTGGTCGGCTTTTTCTTCGATCCTGAAGTGGAGGCACTATGTCCTTCCGTAACGTCGGGAGCCTTCTAACAGACTATACGATTTCGCATCCCAGGAGGTGATACTTCGTTATCGACTTATCTGCTGCTCCCTGTATGCAGCCATGCGGCACACACAGTTATACGGCGTTTCGTTAAAATTCTCTCGGACAGAAAGTTGATCTTTTCCTTTCGAAATTTTTGACTAAGATTTTACATGGCCACTCAATAGCTCAAGCGGTTAGTCGCTGGCTTCCCATCGCAGCGGCCCGGGTTCGATCCCGGGTCTGGTCAAGTGGGATTTGTGGTGGACAAAGTGGCGCTGGGGCAGGTTTTCTCCGAGTACTTCGGTTTCACCTGCCAATTTTCATTCAACCAATTGCTCCACAATCACCCTCACCTATCATCTGGGGCTGGTGCAATAGGCCAGAAGTGGCCCACCCCACTAGCAGTAAAAAAGGAAGCACATTTTATACGCATTTCTAATCCCTCCATGCATTCCCTACCTTTCTTTTAATCACCCTAATATAGACTGCTGCTAGTCACAGTGGCCGCGCGGTCTAAAGCATGAACTGTCTTCACCCGCTCGGACCCTAGGATTGTGGGTTCGAATCCCATTCAGATGACGGATATTTGATGTTTGTATACGTTTGTTCTGTGTTTATGTAACGACCTTGCTATGGGCTGATCACTCGTCCAAGGAGTCCTACAGTCTGCGAAAAATGTTTACGGAACTGAATAAGAAGACAGGGCCCTGAATGGGCTGGAAGAGGCGTTGTAAGAAAATAGACCGCTAGGTAAAATGTACAAATTACGGCTTCTTATTTTGTAATTTTCTCATTGAAAATATTGTTTATTGTGACCACCATCATCATCATAATCATCTGCAAGAATTGAGCTAGTTAGTCTGTTCCATCCTCAAACATTAAGGGACTTGACCATCCTTTTATTGGTCTTCCTAGATCACGTTTTCTCGGATCACAACTTTCCATCTGCTGATAAGATAAAAGCTGTTCGAGAGCTCATATTGTAACCTTTCAAAAACTCCTCTTAGTACCTTGTTCTTAAACACAATTTCCTTTTATTCTTTCCCTTGGCGTCACTCCGCTCTCTCAAATAACTACTAGACTTCACCTGAGCAGCAATGACTTGGTCCACAAGTTGCCAACTACGGCAACACCACACGCAGCCCGGCTATGAAGCACTCCACTGTATCGCACGGGATAGTATTTGGATGATCATTCTTATGGGATTAAGAAAACAAAACGTGAAGCTGACCACTCAGCTTAATCTAGCATACCAGGATCTAGAATGGGTGGAGCCTTACTCTATATCCTTTACTTGGTATTTAATTTCATCTTGTGTCTCTACGTCTTATGAGGATTGTGCTTAAGTGAGCACAGGGACTATTTTACCGTTTGCATTTCTTAATAGAGCACACGAATAAGAGAAATTCGAACACGAAAAAATTCGATTGTAACTTATATCCTTGTTGCCCTAAAATAAATGTCTTATTATAAGAAATGTACTCGTACACTCTGAACTATTAAGATGAAATTCCAACTCGATCCACACGTCACCGAATGGGAAGTAGGCAGTTTGTCACACTTCGTCACTCAGCAGCCCGGATGAGAGATTTCGGCTGCTGCGGCTATGAATGCATACAAATCTTGCCAAATTAACTACACATGAAGAGCTCCCCACTAAATGCTGTTTGTGTGGGGGAATCCGAGAGGACGAGAAGGACAGATCATAAGATTTACGTGCACAATTTTAAATGGAAAAACTCAATGGGAGAAACCAATTGAAATATTTTGACATAGGCGGAACTAGACCTCGTAGACCTTAATGAAACAGAGTGCAATTGTTTGGGCTCGATTTTAGGTTCGAATCCCAGCTCGTGAACACAGTAGTAAATTATATTACGAGACCTTAACATATGTTCTGGTACATGATTAAGTGTAATGTGATAGACCTTCATCGAGGTTTCGGAGGAAAGCATTGCCGCAGCCTTCAGGATGGGAATTACGTACGTCCGAAAAGTCCGGAACTATCAGCTTCTCAACAGAGATTTGATAAAAAAATTAATGTCACGTGTATGAAGTGTGACTATAGACCGGTTTAGTATTGATGATCGGATTTATGGGACTCTTTGGTACAGTGTGTGACTACACATTACAGTTCAATATTACCTACATATACACACACACACACACACACACACTAGTGTCCACACTCACATCTTCACTAGCCGTTGCTCGGTAGTGGCTTACAACTTCTGAAATTCCCCTTCCTCTGGGTTCCCGAACCCCAGCTACCAGCTTCTCATAGAAACAACTCACAGCGACTGAACCTCAACAGTTCTCTGGCTGACTAATTCAGCCACTCACCAGCCAACTAAACTCGACTCAACTGACTTTCACTAACTGTCATGCTTATAATATCTCGGCACGGACCGCAGAGAAAACATCGTTCCTCTGTTACTGTTTACGGACCGTTGTCTAGTAACGGTCATTGTCTAATTGTTTGTTTCACGGTAGTTGCCTAGCAACGGGTCTACATCCCGGTGTGTAGGTACATATATATCTTCTTTTTACCTCCTTACTCGCATTTCGAATGACTTATTTTTAATCATACAGACCTACTGAATGTTACTACGATGCAAGCGGACAAGAAGAATTGTGATCTTGTTGCATTTTGGGAAAAACTAATGAAAGTTAAAATGATGGTAACTTGGGTCGAACATGAACGCCACAGACTGTAATCCTGCTTAGGGTATGACCATATGACCCTGATATTTCTGTATTATATTGTACCACAGTAAAAGAAAAAAAGTAAAGGTATGCCTGTAACAGGCCGCGGAGGTCTATAGGGTTGTGAGACGTTGAAGTTCCCACATTTTCTAAGCAATCGGCTCATAGACGGCGGTAAGTTGTCAGCCTTATGTGCTGGCCGCCCTTTACCCCCAAGAACATTCTGAGAATATTCCTAGTACTCATTTCTGTTAGAGGCTGAGTCGACCCCAAGGCCATAGTGCGACTAGAAGGATTATGTAAATAAAAAAATCCAATGACCTCATCGGATTCGATCCCGCGACCTTCCGGCTTGTAGCATAGTGCCTCAACCAACTACGTTACCGCGTTCCCCATTATATTGGCCTACATAACTAAAAGCCCTGAGATGGGTTAAGTCTTTGTACAAGTTCAGTGTGAATCAAAATAAGACAAATAATCCTTGATTCGTAATAGTAGAGGAAAGAATGTTGAAATATTGAAAGATACAGGCCCAAATTACTATTATTCACATATATCTAAACAAATGTGATCATAAGACTGAAGGCACGTGTAGGACTGGAGGAAACGTCAATTCACTTACTTTTCATCCTTGAAGAAAAAGAAGGGTTAGTGAAAAAATTATACTGTCGACGTATTTGCTTTTCAATTGCAACTTCTGGACAGCTAGTCTACGTATTTTCATGAAATTTGGCATGAACTTTACACTGGAGACGGCTCGAACACTATACTTTACAGTTTCTTAGAATCACCAAGAACAGATGGCCGATGAAGCATAAGTGTCACTAGATACATGTAATTACAGATTCTGAAATGATGTATGGAAAAATATTGTTCTTGAGGCGATTTTTAAGGTAGAATATAAACATAGTTGCCGTTCTTCCGATATAATGATGATAATTAAGTATCTATCTATCTATCCATCCATGGCTCTGCAGCCCTTTGTTTGACCTTGGCAGCTTTATACAGCTTCTTAATCTTATGCACAGTCGGTAGGACTCCTTGGGCGGGAGATCAGCTCGTCGCAAGGCCGCTACCTACACACAGAGCAACACAAACACGAATAAACACACATACATTCATGCCTTGAGTGGCATTCGAACACACGATCCCAGCCTTCTAGAGAGCGAAGACCGTTCATGCCTTAGACGGGGCAGCTACTCTGATCGGTACTATTACCGATTTTGTACGGAGATAAATCATAAATATGCCAACATATTTTATATGAAATACTGGTTGTAAATCACTAGCTTAAAAATGGTGATTGTACAAAACTTAATTTTATGTTTAGCAAATTTAATATAGATGGAACCTGTTCTTAAACAATAAGTTCTTCGCAAAAAGGAAAACAGAAAAATAATAATGACACTAAGGATATGGCAAGGAATGCATATGGTAGAGAACTGAGCTGCGTGTTTTCTGGTCTGGAACACTTTGCATGCCGCAGTGCACGTAAGCAGTTAAGTGATTTGGTTAAATGAAATAAATGAAATTCTGACACTGTTACCTGTACTTTCAATGAATGTAATTTTAATATACAACATTTAGCACTTTGGAAATGGCATTATTGGTAGGTACACTGTTACAGCTGCTGTGCAATTAACAAATCTGCTCCATCCAGAAGCCGTCAGTATTAATAAACTCTCGCATTGTTCTATAGTCAAGAGAAAACAGCATGTCGACCTTATACACGTATAATGCGTGTGTAACAAAGTTGAAAGTAACTGAGAAATGGCAGAGCTCTGAAGCAAACTGCTAGGATTATTCAATAAATATGTACAAGAAAAGCGTTGGCCTATTGTACTGTGGCGTATAGACTCGTTTCTAGTCAGCGACCGCGAAACAAAGAACAAAATAACATTCGCTGCTAAGCAACAGACTTTAATAAGCAAGAATAAACGGCCGCTTCTAGGGAATGGCTCGGTAAACATGTTCCCGTGGCAACGGATACGTATGCAACAATAGAGGAACTTTTGTAAATGTGTTCTAAGCTGACCGTGCCAGTGGGGTTGTATAACGATGAAATCAGCAGAGCAAAGTCAGTTGACAGTCTGCGAAGAGAAGACTGGAGATTGGTGTGAAATGACCGCCAGGATGGGAGCTAGTCTATGGAGGGAAGATTTAGTTGGCGTTGCAAGAGTGCGACGTTGGAAGGAAGCCGCCGTTCCGAGAGGATTTGAGCACGGAAGCAGAGGAAGAACCATTGTTGAAGCCGTTATCAGGCAATAATAAGTGAAGACACTGCGGGCTGGAAAATACTTGTAATGTGAGAAAATCATCGATGGTATTGTAATTAAGTGTAATTACAATTTGTGTGCTAAAGTGGAAACAACAAAGCAGGCTGAACATAAAGTACATGAATCCTCCCTAATTTAAAACACATTGGTTGTAACGACACGTAAAGTAAGTCTAGACAAAGGCTTATTTAGTACGGTTGGTCTCTAGGCAGAAACCATCAAAAAAAGAGAAAGATCTGTGAATCTGTTATTTGATTTCTGTGCTCAAGGAAGTATGAGGGTTAGCGACGTTTGCAAAAGAAGTAAGGAGATAAGTGTATAAGTCAGAGGAACGATTAGTAATACGTGTAAAGAACAAGGTAAGGTGTTGTGGTCTTGATTCACGTTCTGGGTAGTCACCAACTTAACATATTAGACTGCAGATGCATCATCGTATCCACGACAACAACAAAAATATTAGGTAAATATTATTATAAAACTTTCACTTAAGTTTTATATAATTTTACGTTATTACAAATATTATGATTCTGGATATTGTCCGTCGTCCTATTTGTGTAGAAGAATACAAAGTTTCGGAGGCTGGATTCTGTCTCCGTCTTCAAGTAAAACCTTCTTTGGGCTCAGTCGATAAAGATAGTCCCTGAAGACGGAGACAGAATCAAATCTCCGAAACGTTGTGTTTTGAAAAATAAACAGGACGGATGCTTCAGATAAAGTCAGGACGATGGATAATGTCCAGAAACATAATATTTGTACTGATGTACTATCGTCACAAACTTTTACATCTTACTTGCCTTTATCTCCTGTTTATCAAGTCCGAACGTCTGACACACACAACAGATATGGGCGTCTCCTCTCCAGTGCATGACAATATCTGGCAAAGTTGTTACTCAGACCATCGTATCCAGCAGCCTACGTCAGTATTCACCTACCTAATTAAATATCTGAGCACCGACTACGCTGACTCTAACGATAACTCTTCTGACATAGATTACGGAAGTGAAAAGTTTCGAATCTATTCTGGGACACCGGCTATTCCGACTGACATTTTGGTGTTTTACTCAGTCTCTTCAGGTAAAATCCGATATGGCACCTCAAATTAGCCTACCATTGTTTCCATTTTAATCATTTTCAATTCATTATTACCTGAATAATATAATTCAACATTGTAGTATAACCTGAGATGAAGGCAGCGTCTTAAATAAATCAGAAATAAATAAATGCCCAGTCAGCTAAGTCAGTCCATTGTCCATCTTCATGGTACATTGCCCCTTCATTCATTGACGGGTATTCGGTTGGTCAGTTAGACCTTCGGCAACTGAAGATCCTACGAACGAACGAACCAACCAACCAGCAAACCAACCAGCTCTATGTAGCAGGGCCTTTTTTGAGACGCTGAAAAGTACTTACATGGTAAACAAATTCAGTGCTATTTGTGGAACCCACTTATACGTATTCATTACTGTGCCTACAATACTTCTGAGCTACTTCCGTCAAATTTAAGCCCTCACATAATGTTGTGTTAAGATACTTCTTAATATTATCCTCCAGCTATATCTACTTTACCTGGTTTCCCTCTTCACTTCAGAATTCTCAAAGAAAATTTCGTATGAATATTCTAACGTCCTTATCTGCGCTACATGCCCAGACAATCTCATATTCCTTGGCGTGTTCGTCTTAATATTATATGGCAAAGAATAAAAATTATAATGCTCCTTATCACGTAATTCACTATATTCTCCTGAACCATTCAACAAAATTCTTCTCATGAGCCTGCAGTTATATCCTGGCTTAACTTGAACACAATTAACACTTTTACATACAAGTAAATACCTAAAATTCATTTCAGTAACCTATGGCATTTACATTTATATATTTGCGTCAAAATCCTTAGAATTGTTTTTTCTTAGCATTAAGAATTGTACTGCAGCTACTGCTCTCTGTATTTGCAACGCAATTCACCTGCCCTGAAGATGGAGGCAATACGTTCCTCCGAAACGTCGGTGAAAACCAAGAATACACGGCGCCAGATCCCAGAAGACGACTTTCTTCATAGTCATTGCCGTGAAAACCTCAAAACTTAGAAGAATTGTATTGTTTTCCTCACATCTTAGTAAATTCTACATATCCTCCACATACATTTATTGAATCCCCCCCCGAAAATAGCAATATATGAACTGTGGATGTTTTTCTAGCCGAAACGGTCTCGACTGGTATTCGGGACACAAGCCGGTAGATTATCAGCCAAATTACTGTCTGTCCTTATTAGACATCTTCAGGCGAAACAGATGAAGCCTCGTTTTCAGAGATGCTGTGCTCGATTTTCCGAAAAGCGATTGTACAGTTTTCTTAAGTCCTGCTAGATAAATGTTAACAGATGAGCTGAAAAAACATTCCACAATATTGCTTTTTACCTACATAATTTCCAAGATGTCATTCATAATGTTTGTATATTAAACATTCTTTAAGCTATGAAGTAGTTAAACGTCATTGTATTAAAGTATGAAACAAAAATATCACGGCAAATTCTGAAAAGACTTAAAATTGAAAACGATTCCCCTCTCTCACACAAACTCCTACAATCATCTTCCATCTTCATTCGTTGTTATGTAACATTTGTTACCACGTAGCTCGGTACAGTTCTACCGAAATTCTGTGTATCAAATGTGACGCCTACTCAAAAGACCAACCTTTCGTCTCGTTAAAGAAGCTGTCCTATTAAAAAAAAATCTCGAAACCAACAAAAATTTGTTCATGAGTCCCCACGGGATCCGAAACCAAGAATAACTGTACTGGAGAGGACCAGCAGGAATTTATTGCTGTGCTATGCTATACTACGTTACTGAAGGCTCAATCTATTAAGCAAAGCGCACAAAATGTGAACTTGGTTACCTGGACAGTGATGTAGAGTCAACTGTTGCTCTCCGCGAACTATACATAAACAGAACTACATTATAGAACAAGTCAAACAAGTAAACTGTGCGTGTAGTCTGCCTCTGAAACTGGTCGAACAGGGACTTGTTGTGATGAGTGAGGATTCCGACTTGGTTACAAAACGTTCACATTAGCTACTTACTAGAAGGTAAGGACTAGACTGTAAGACACCTTTCGGCATGGGAATCGAAAGGAAAGATACTAGAGATCCAGGCTGGGGAATGTACAAAAGTTTCTTACACCTTCTTACATTATTTTGTCGATTTCTGGCAGTGGTTTAACGTCCTTCTTTTCATACGTTGGTTATTAAATGACGCTGTCAATATCGAGACAACATGGAGCGATGATTAATGAATCTGGATCAGTTTGTGAAATGAGAACTGGTTGAAGAAACCGAAGTACAGGAAGAAAACAGACGTTAACTCAACTTTGTCCATCATAAATCCCACAAAAAAATTTCCCTGGATCGAACCTGTGTCGCAGCCTTAGGAAGACTGAGCTATGCCACAGATAATTCACTGATTCAGTAATATAGCAGTTTCACTAACAAATCTTAATAAATTCTGAATGTTCTTGTCTTACCTTTTCAGAAACACTATTGTAGGTAATTCCAGGAAGTGCACCTTTAATATGTACCCCTTAGTTTGGTTACTTACAGCGCGCTTAAAAGCGAAGGATCTTCAATTTTTCCCTTCCGCCTTCTTTGGTTTCGTTGTTAAGATACCGCAAAAGTGAAGGGTATACGGCAACCTACGTTCTCAGTTGTTTCGTTGCTAGGCAACAGTAAGCGGTCTAATGCATAAAACTATATATTTGGTATTACTTAAAAGGAGTATCACCAGAAGACAACGCGGTATTTAATAGTTGAAAAGATATTTTTTTAGATACTGACTTCAGACTGGTTATAAGTAACAGAAATTAAGTGCGTGTTACTTAAGGCTTACTGACTTTCTGTATCAGTTAAGAGATTATGCTGTTCTGTAATAATTTACATTTTCATGAGGCTTATTAAAGAACAACTCGGCAGCTTTATCTCAAAAGACTCGTACTTACAAGCGGCAAGAAATTATTAAGGATGCATGATAATTATTCTATTTAATTTTCCCAGTATAATTGATTAATTAAGAAGCGTCGTAACAGGGAAAAATACTTTACTTACTTCCTGACATGTTTGAAACATCAGATCCTTCGTGATCCTAACCACAAAGAAAGAAGAGAATGCGAGAGTAAGAGGAAAGATAACTTGTTATCAGAGAGACATATTAGTTGAAGCAGAGGTGGCCATCCATCAAGCTGTGCCCTCAATAAAGAGAGGCTGCTGATTGCGTGCATTCGCTTCAGGTAGAAACATGTCCGCTACTGAAGAAGCTCTCAACAGTCCCCGCGAGGGTTTCATGTGGGTACTGAACACGGTGAAGAATACCATCACGCGGCACTTCGCCTGCATAGCTGCAAAGTTCATATCAGCGTACAGGCCTGTTATTTTAGGGTGGTTGGCGAAGTTCAAACGCGGAGGAAACGTGAGTGAGTCCTCTCACACGAACCTATGTTAAGGGATGTTGTGGGTGGAGTGTGGAAGGTTTAGCGCTGTGACACAAGCGAACATACACATTGATATGTGACGTGCGCGAAGTAAACCTTAAGACAAATATGTCAACAGCTAAGTAACGGAAATTTATTTCAAGCAGTTGGGTTACAAATTTGTCACTGTGTTTAATTAATTTAACATCACAACATGAAGACACGCGAGGAAGTGGAGATGTAACTCCACCATTCTTGATCTCGGTACTAAATGGAGGTGAGTGGCCAGCTTCAAAACCGGCCGCTTTACTCCGGGAAGGAACCCACAGCACTTATCGAAGGCTGGATGTGCCCCAAAGCTATGGGGAAGAATTTCTTACTCCCACCAGGGATTAAACCCCGACCGTCCAGCTCGCAGCCAATCGCTATACCGACTGATCTATCCCTAGATAAAGGGATATAACAGTAAGAATATAGGACATATTACTACTCAAATCCATCAGAGGAAGTTCGCAGAAGTTAATTATATCCTGTCACCAATAAGACGGAAATTTTGACTTTCACAGCCACCAGAGTAGCTAATATCAAGAAATCCGACAAACGTCTTGAAACCTTCGGATTATATACAACAATATCTGAAGAATTAAAGTAAAACATGAATGATAATTACGGCTGCTCCCGCGAACTATTAATCTCGTTAGGATGACGATTTGTTGCGGTACCCTGGTTTGGCCTCACAAACACAAGTGAATTAATTAACTTCGGTATTAATAGAAAATTTCATTCATAATTCAAGAGATTTGAATATATAATTTCCCTTTTATATACGTACTTTATATTTGAAACTCTGTTTCAACACGTCTTCAAGGAAAATGGAAAGATTTTTTTTTAGTTAATTAAATGTAAGGGGATACATGACGGTTAATGTGCTGTTTGGCGTAGTCAAGAAGCAATGCTAATTGCAAATATTACCTGAATTAGTGAGAAAGACCTGGAGAAATATGAAAAGAATACGGGATGCAAAGTGAGTTCATTGTGGCCTGGTTTAAAGAACTGTCACTATATTAAATTGGGCTGTTCAGAAAAGCTTGCGATACAATAGTCAGGATACTGTGTCCCTCAGTCTGTATTTACCTCAGCAGGTCCCCTCATGCGAAAGACGAGTATTAATCACATATATCTTACTTCTAGATCTAGGTAACTTTCCAAAGCAATTTAACAATAAATCGTTAATTTACCTCATGGAGATATCTATGACATATTTTATGAGTTAGACATGGCTGTTATAAAAATGATGAATGAAACTCTAAAGTTAAGTATGACTGCTTCTTTACTTGAAAGTTATCCTGTCGTATGAATTAGGAACTCGACAACTGCGAAACGATTAGGCGTGAAGCAGGTCTGCCATACACTCCATAGTCTAATGTTTTTTTTTAATCCGCTTAGTGGGGGGTGGAGTCCAACTGGGTCCACTTGGCACGGCGGCCACTGATTGGTCTATTGCAGCCTGCCCCGGGTGATTCTGACGATGGAGAATTTGGTGGAATGAAGATTGGCAGGGGAAACCGAAGTACTCGGAGAAAACCTGCCCCAGCGCCACTTTGTCCACCACAAATTCCAGACCCGGGATCGAACCCGGGCCGCCGCTTGAGCTATGTCTATGGGACTAAGTCCGTTGTACTGCGGCCACTTCTGGCATATTGTAACAGCCCAATATGATAGGTGAGGGTGATTGTGGAGCAATCAGTGGAATGAAGACTGGCAGGGGAAACCGAAGTACTCGGAGGAAACCTGCCCCAGCGCCACTTTGCCCACCACAAATCCCACTTGACCAGACCCGGGATCGAACCCGGACCTCCGCTGTGGGAAGTCAGAGACTAACCACTTGAGCTATGGCGCGGCTTACATGTAGCAGCCTATGGGTTCACTATGGGTTCTGTAGGCTTGCAACACCACGTTCTTTGTCACGTGGTTACGTCCAGCCTATCTCCACGGTCTTCCCATCTCATTCTGTATGCAGCCATCTCTTCAATTACAACTGTATTATCGGCCTTATAGATTAACGTAGGCCTATTTCAGTATGTCCCTCTTTGCACAATAGTAGGCTATATATACATAAAAAAATCACACTTTTTCCATTTTTGTCGCTCTTCTTCCAGAATACTATCCCGATTAGAGCACGGCGGCTTCCTTTCAGATCCTTTGCAATTCAACATTAATCTTACCATCCGACGCTATATAGTCCCCACAGTGGTAGCATTGCCAAGTAGGCTAACCAGCGGAAGAAGAAACTGAAATCACCACTGCTGTCTTTATGGATATTTTATCTTAAGGTAAATTTTTCCCTCTTCCTAAGCACCATGCTAACAAAACGTATGGGAGAGTGAAGGTAAAAGTCCGCACATTCCTAATTTTAGTACTAGACGGAGAACAGTGGTCAGTGTCACGCTTTGACCGATTTATTCTTCTGAACAGTGCTCCCGATAATCGCTCGATAACAAAGCAGGATGGATCTGAATGCAATGGCGAACAGAAAATTCCTTGCCCTAGGCAAGAACTGAAACCCCAAATTTTAAACACATACAAAGTCACTTTGCTGACGGAACTACTCCATAACATTGTCATCTTAAAGCAGAATTAAGGTAAATTGCAAGTAAGCGCATGTCCAGAAACACCGAAGCAGGCCGCGCCGTAGCTCAAGCGGTTAGTCGCTGGCTTCCCACTGTGACGGACCGGGTTCGATCCCGGGTCTGGTGAAGTGGGATTTGTGGTGGACAAAGTGGCGCTGCGGCGGATTTTCTCAGAGTATTTCTGTTTTCCCTGCCAATTTTCATTTCACCAAATTCTCCAACATCATAATCACCCGGGGCAGGCTACAATAGACCAATCAGTGGCCGCCATGCCGAATGGACCCCGTTGGACTCCACCCCCCACTAAGCGGACTAAAAAAAACACACAGAAGCAGATTTAAAGAACGTAAGGATGTAAGTTCACTCAAAATACAGGAATTACAGCAATCAGAAGTACAATCTCTTTCTTTCCGTACGGGTTCGTAACTTTTTGTCTTAAGCTGGACTGATCGAAGTTTCTTACAAGTAAAAAGTAGATCATGCAAACGAATATTATGCAGAAGAAAAAAAAATCATGTGACAGAAGTGACACCAGGTTAAGCAACCCAATATGATTGTTAGAGTCGGATGGGTAACCACACAGATTGACTCCGCCCACTTACTGCACAATACACCAATAGGAACGGACATCAAGTTGACAAACTGGTGCAAATATCAGCGATACGGGGTCATTCACCATATCGACCATGATAATAGAAACCAATATCTCTGAAAGGTCAGCTTTAGTTTAACATTGATACGACTGCTCACCCAAAATTTCTGGTGAAAAATAAAACACCTTGGGTCTAAAGGAAGTGATGTAACAGTGAAATGAAAGAAATGCATAGAGAAGTTTAGCATTATCTCCATCATAGCGGAACTTTAATAGTGGCAACTATTTATTTACAACTGATACAAAATAGATGCATGTTTCGAAGTTTTACTGTCCTTCCGTGTAGTTACCAGCATTGTGTACAACCCGTTGCCAGCAATGTGGAAGTCGTAGGATACCTTTAGCAGCGCCTGTCGTGTTGATAGTTCGAATGGAGCAGTCTACTGCCTGAAGAGTCTCTGGAACAGTTCTGAAGCGAATACCACAGAGTGGTTCCTTCATCTTAGGAATCAAGTCAAAGTCACAAGGGCATAAGTACGGGGAGTATGGTGGATGGTACAGCACTTCCCAACCCCATCGATAGAACAAATCAGCCACAGCTTTCGCTGCATGCGGCCGAGCATTGTCCTGCAAAATGATGGGTGGGTTCTGCAGAAAGTGTCGCCGTTTCTTTCTCAAAACTGGTCTCAGATTGTGTTCCAAAAATGAACAGTAATACTGCGCATTGATGGTCGGGGAACGGTATGTGTTAGGATAACACCATCACAGTCGTACGCGAGTGTCACCATAACTTTCACATTGCTGGGGTTCTGACACACTTTTGATTTTCGTGGTAACCCGTAATAACGCCGTTCGTTCGATTGGCGTTTCATTTTGTGGCTCGTACGATTTGGCCCATGTCTCATCCAGCGTAATAATACGGCGTGAGAAGGCCAGAAGTACGCTTCTCCCTGAAGTTTGAGAGCTGCCTCAGGTTTTACAGAAATTTACTTGCAGTTTGCGCTACCCAGCGGATTCGCTTCCTCGGTTTACTGCACTACAAACAGTGCAGCATGTCGTGAGGGAAATCAGAAGTAAAAATGAGAGTCACACTTATTATATTTTCTTTTCTTTATTTTTGTTTTGTTTCCCTCTTTCACTCTTGTACGAGCTGCATGGAAAGGAAAATATTTTGTTTGTTAGAATTGTCAGTTCAATATTCCTACGTACGTAGCTGTCGGGACTGTAACGTTAGGCCTATGTGGATTTTTAGGCCACGCATGTCAAAACACTTGCAACGTGTCCTGATTTCGTACAATTTTTACATCTGTAAGCGGGAACACGGGCACTTACAACCCGCATAAACTCTACTGCCATATACTAAAACAATAAATGTGTGTACAGTTCTTAATATGGAATTCATTAACCAGGGATCGACAAAATACGGGCCGCTAAAACTCCAGCGAGACATGAGGCCCTATTCAGAACTGGTGTACGTAAAATATATATTTTGCGCGTTTCTTTAATCTAGAAGTCGATTTCGAGTGGATGATTTCAGAGAACAAATTCTAATATTATATATATATATATATATATATANCTACTTGTACACAGACACATAACAACTCCCACAAAGACACTGAACATCCATGCCCTGAGTGGGATTCGAAACCACGATCCCGGCTTCTGAGCCAGAGAAAACAGTGCATACCTTAGACTGCTCGGCTAGCGTGACCGGCTGATTAATATGGCTTCCCAAAAGCAATTATTCCAGTTGTGCCCATTCTGAACGGAAATTATTAGAACCATCCCCATTTGCTTGGAGTTAATTAGTTCCACGAATTTTTTTTCGGTGAGTAATTCTTCGGTTCGGAGAAGTTCATGGAGGTAGGCCTAGGCCCACTGGGGCTGTAGTGCCAAGGGAAAAAAAAATCTTCGGTTAAGGGATCCAATTTTAGAATTCGCTTCGGTTTCCATTGCATAGCCTATGCTTTTACTAATTTTATTACAAAAGTTGCAAATGTGACAAAGACCATGAGAAGTGATAGGACTGCACTGCCACTCCCAGAATATCGGGCCGACATGACTCAGCTTCCAAATCTGGCGAATGCGCGCTCGCGTGGGCAATCGTCGAGTGAACGAGGAAAGGTGTTCGAGTGTTTGAATATTTTGCGGGAGTATCGATGGGTCGAATCGTCGATTGGCGGGTTGTAAATCTACTGGTGTAGACCAAAGCGAACACGTGTTATGGAATTGCTATTATTGCAGACGTTCATAAACACTGATATTTCCTGTCGAATTGGGAAACATGAGAAGTTATGTCCACACACAAGCAAATCGTATTCACTTGTTTCCTCACCGCTGCCTCTTTGGGTTTGGTTATGCGTGACCATGATTGCACGGCTAACTTGCCCACGCGAGCTGCAGCCCACTAGCCTACCCAAACAAATCGCGTGACAATTAAAGAAATTCAGTCGGTAAGTGAGCATACCGAGAAATGGTGCGGATGTAAGTTAACACGGACCTATTGCAGTTAAAGAAAGCTTAACTTAAATAGAATGGGAGAAAAGACTTGCCTGCAGTGTTTACAGTTATGAAATTTACAGAGCGTTTCTTCTATTCATCTTGACGGTTAGAAGTAAATGGCACGTAATCTCTCTGGGAAAACCAATAACCTTCCGCTAACAGTTCGTTAAAAAATAGTTCTTAAAACTCGTTACGGATTGGTGTTTAAAAAATTCGTGTCATTGGGCACGATATTCTTATGAGTGGCACTCCAACTAAAGTTAAATTAAATCAACAGCATATAATGGTAATATGCATGTAATAGTTACTTATTTTTATTATAAGCATCAAATTCAAGGACAAAGAATTGTAAACGTCTGGGCTCATGCTATTTCAAGACCATGTAATAAATCGTTTCAGAGTGAAAATCCTATAACCAAAATTCGTGTCAGTGATTCACAGAGACTGCCTTGTTGCGGTGGTCCATGTTATGCAGACCATGAACATGTTTCTCATACTCTGCAATATATAGAATTTACAGGCCATTTGGTCCACGAATGAGCAATAAGTCCTATTGTATATTAAAATTAAAAAGAACAGGGAATGCTGCCTGGCGTCAGGGCGAAAAGATGCAGATACTGTATCATCCTCCAGGGATATATTTTGCAATATTTTTCTGCTAAAAACAGTATCCTGCCTCATTTTCCTGTATTCTGTTATATCTCTGCATAGGAGCTCTCAAAAGTAAATCGATGAGTGACGATTTATGCAACAATAGTAAGATAAAGAAAGCGGTCTTCTGGGATTTGGCACCGTGTATATGTGGTGTTAATCGACGTTTGGGAGGAACGTATCGCCTCCATCTTCAGGGTAGAAGGAAAAATATAAGAAATCCGCAAGCGAAGAGACCGTGAGAACTCATGGTCTCTTCGCTTGTGGATTTCTTATATTTTTCCTTCTACCCTGAAGATGGAGGTGATACGTTCCTCCGAAACGTCGATTAACACCACATATACACGGTACCAAATCCCAGAAGACCACTGTCTTCATAGTCACCGCCGTGAAATCCTCAGATCTTAAATAGTAAGATGTATCGAGTCTGAGCATGCTGATCTTATGTCTACACGATTCGGCAGTTTTATGTCATCCAGTGGTTGATTCTAATGTGTCCTTTCTCTGTAAAACATTTGAAGTAAAATAAATCTCAGAACTTTCGTGAAGACTGAGGATTATAGCATCTTCTGGAAAGAATAATTGTGACAGGCCAAAAGATTTCGATCTTTCAGCACGACCCAGGAAGAAAATGGCAAAAACAAACTAAACAGATCCAGGGAACGAAGTCCTTCTTGAAGGTCTAGTAGTTGCTCATCTGGTCAAGGGATATCCTACCTTCTATGTAATCCTAAGGATTATTATATTCCACTTTTCTCTAAACTGAACCATACGAATCCAGTCCACACCGCCCCAAATCCATTTCAATATTATCCCGTCTATGTGGTTAAAGTTGTCTCCTCCCTTCAGATTTTCCAATCCAAGCTCGGTATGCTCTTCTCGCGTATGTGTTCTGTATGATTCATCATCCTAGTTGTCTTCATTGTTCTAATATTATGAGCTGAAACTCCACATGCAACGACCTCACTCTCAGGTCCAAATATTCTCTTCAGCGCCCTGTTCTCACACAGCGTCTATATTCCCTGAATGTATGAACAAGTACGCTTCCTGAGATTGCAGTTAATTTTACTTCTTGGTGGCTATCAAGAATTTTAGAACATTTCTCGACATTTCTTGACTTGTTGGACATTCCTGTATGGACTGAAGTGCACGCGATCGTAAGGCTTCCCGGTATTCCCGCAGTTAGATGATAAACATTCTACTTCTCTCCAGGCTAATGCCAAGAACTGTTTAAATGTATATTCCGCGATATTTTCAAAACAATTAGCAAGCTAGTGAGGGACTACAACTCAGCTACTCATTACAAACCACGTGATGTATAACTACTCAGTCTAATTGTAATAGCTTGCTGCAGTGTTGCTGACCAGTTTGACCCTTGTGTTGTTGACTCCAGGAAATATACTCTTAAGTACGCAACCTTGAAACTACTGTTTTGGAAGTCTGGGAAATGGGAGAATAATATGAAGCTAATTTTGCTTTGAACCGAGTAATAAGCTACATATATATTGTGACATATATCAACTGCTAGGCAACGACTCAATAAACACTTTCCCGAAGTTACGTCCTCAACAATAGAAGGACATCCCATGTTAGGTAACAAACATCCATGTTTCGATTGGATTCAAACCCACGACCCCAGTGTTCGAGAGGGATAATACAGTTTTATCTTATCTAATGAACTGGAAATATTTGAAACGTGGTTGTATACCTGCTCTTCGCTGACTATGATCACGCATAGGAATACAATGAGCAGTGGACTGGACGATGTAACCTGGAAGATGGAATCCAAGAACAAAATAATAAAGAGCAGACATATGCAAGTCTAATATGATTTTTTTTTCAAATAGGGAACCACAAAAATTTTAATACCTAAACCGTCTGGTCATAGGAATTTAGGACGTCATGCGAGAGGGCTGGAGGATTGCTTCCGAGTCGGAAGGGGCAAGCGTCAGACCTTCCAGCTGAATTTTGCCTCTACACATTGACCCATTACATAGGTACTCTTTTGTCTTCCAATTGAACTAATTAACAGTTAACCGTCCAGTAAGATTATCTGAGGTTTCAGTACCGATTATTATATAGCCAACCAGCAGGTTATTTTAGCGGGAACATTCTAGATACAAATTTGAGTAGTATAATGGCTAGCAGAGATGAGGTTTTCCATCGTTAGGCCTACTCGTATTTTCTGTCCGTTCTGGGGAGTGCCAGGATAGTTACGTAGTACAGAACACAGTCCTTCCTCCCTATAACAATATCCGAGGCTTCTTTCACAACAATCCAGCACTCACACATAAATCTTCCACTCGATATAGCGTCGTGTATTAGCAGAGAAATAAATGAATCGAACTAGGATGTGACCAGTAAGATATTACAGACAAAATACAATAAAAACAGAATGACAAGGTTAATGATATTGTACCATCCTGTTTCAGTTTTCACTTGCTTCGATCATTCACCATTTTACGTACAACACTGCGTTCCACATTAGATATACGTGTAATTTTAACACCTGATGATGGCCGTGTTGGTCGAAATATGCAGTGTATTTTAAAGCTTCTAAACTTGTAAAGGTGATAAATTTTGTGGACCGTAGTGTTGCAGTTAAGACGATGAATGATCGACGTAAGTAACAGGATGAGCGGCCTCCGTAGTCTAGGGGTAACGTTCCCACCTCATGACTCAAGGTACGCGGGTTCAAACCCGGCGGAAGTAGTGGAATTTTTAAGGGCGGAAAAATTCAGGGAACAAGTCCTCCGGGAGGGACTTTAAGCCGTGGGTCCAGTGTCGTAGATTTACGGTACGTAAAAATCCCCATGTCTCTAGGAGACCACTGAGCAAAATTAGGCAACAATTTCCCGCCCAAGTAGTTTCCAATGCCTCTGGTAGATGGGGGAAATATCAGGTACCGACGGCCGACCTCGTTGGCTGAACGGGGCTGATAGCACGCACCAGTGCCGGTAGGGTATGGCGACAGTAGAAATTAAAGGGGGAGGCACGATGGACCAATAACTGGTCTAAGTGCATGGGGAAACCCACCCCTCTAATAATAATAATAACAATAATAATAACNGAACATTGCTTATTTTTTACGGTGAGAAGTTGTTAACCCCACGCCCAACCCCTAATCTGGAGGACCACCGCATGTCGGCTGTCCGCAATTGCTTAATCAATATAATCGCAGCTAACCTCCGTACCTGGGGAGTGTCTTCTCCATTCGCAATCTGAGGACGAGCCAAGCCGCTCTGACAAGGGACCCACCTACGAATTCTTAATCTAGGCTCGAAGTGGTCAGTGGTCAAATTCAATCGTCAACCGCCTTCTTTCAGGTAGCCGTTAGATACGAAGCTTCGTGGGTTCCAGAACTTATCTTGAAACTGTAGCGAAGAGAAAAATCCTGGAACCTCTCGGGAATTAAACGTCAGTATTCCAGCCAATTACCTCTTACTTTACTGAATGATATATTCCATTTCATTAGAACGTAGTGAATTTGAAGACATAGGATGTAACGCCGTGTAGCCTGGCGCAAGTTAACTAATTCGGAGAAAAATTTCGTCTAAAACTTCACTACTAAAGAGGAAGATAAACAAGAAACCAGCATTTTTTTCTGCCTGCTTAATGCTGATTTCTTGCATCTGCTGCTCTTCAGCACTGAAGATGGGAGCAATACGTTCTTTCGAAATGCCCTGTCAGTTTGAGGACTTCAAATCCTGCTTTAAAGGACGAAGTTTTGTGTGATGCAAAATTTAATTTGGTAAGCCGAGCATATGTAGTTCTCTCTGCATGTGTCTGAAAACTTTGATCATAATTAATTTAGTCAGACCTGGTGGCTGGAGTCAGCAGAGCTTTTCTCTCGGATATCATAGGTACTAAGATGGTCAAAAATTAGATTCTTGACGAACAAGAATATTCACAATCTTGATGATGACAGCGTGGTCGACTCGAATTATTGAGGCTTCTGTATTGAATTGCGGGACTGATTAACCGCCTTGAATTTCTTGCGGATATCAGAAGTAACCCAGGGAAAGGCCGGTTTAGCGTTCTAACTCATACTCACTATTACATTTCACTCCGGTCTAGAAAGCAGAGATTAACGGCCTTGGGAATCCGTTGCGCTGACCACGTGACACCTTGTATCCTAAAAAATTTGCACTAACTTCGCCTACAAGCGGTGGTCGCTCGGTCGGAATAGTTCGCTTGCGGACTAAAGCCACGGAGTTATTACATTTCACTGAAGTGGAAATAATTAAAATATTCATACAGAGTATTGAAAAAAAAAGAGAGAACCGGCTGATTCTGTGCACTTCAGACTTGAAGCGAATTAGCGTGGAAAAGAATGATGACATAATTTTCTGATTCTGGCCGGTTCGGCTGAGCTCGTGCCATCTCAGCAAACAGAGGCCCCTAGGTCTTTCGGCGAGCACAGTGGCAAGTATATTGGCCAGCTCTGAAGTGCCATGGTGTGAAAAATCTAACTGGATTTTTTTAACTTCAACATAATATTTATCATAGCTGTAAAATAGCTGTATAATAACACGATTAGAAAAGTTTTAACCGCTCAGAGAGAAAGAGAAAAAAAAAAAGTGAGAAAGATCTAGCGCCGTGTCCTTCTTAAATTGCCTCTGGCAACGGTTCCTCTGATTTTAACGTGTTCAGAGCTCCCCCCTTTGACCGCACATTTCCAAGGAGCAGAGTTCCCGAGGAGGGGTTGACAGTTGCTCAGCTTGTCAAAACTACCAATCATTTCCGGGCAATCCACCACATCATGACTAATCCCTTTAAAATTCACATTAATTATTCCTTCCATTTACTCGCAGGTCTCCGAAGTGTTCCAGTCCATTGGGCAATTCAGGCTGAAGTTTCGAATGCATTTCTAATCTCCAGCAAGTTTACTGCATGTACGTATCTTCTATATACCTTGGTTCTATCACCGAAACACCATTAAATGCAAATTAACAACACGTGACAACATTATGTAAGGAAAACGATACCTGAGTAAACCGGGCAATCATCAGCCTCTCGTTGACATTCATGCGAACGAACCCGGGCCAATGTGGCGGGGTATTTGATGTTATCACAGCGATAAACAAAAAAATTAAGAATCTTCTCTAAGGTTGTTTCGTTAACGGCAACCACAGAGATACACTTTAATGGTGCAAGTAATTTTTATATTTTTTTTAATTCGCGTAGTGGCGGGTGGAGTCCAACTGGGTACACTCGGCACGGTAGCCACTGATTGGCCTAATGTAGCCTGCTCCGTATGATTATGATGATGGATAATTTGGTGGAATGAAGATTGGCAGGGGAAACCGAAGTACTCGGAGAAAACCCGCCCAAGAGCCAAATTGTCCACCACATATCCCACTTGACCAGACTCGGGATCGAACCGGGGGCGCCGCG